>NC_134468.1:39476955-39671955 GCF_964194025.1 Convolutriloba macropyga | reverse complement strand
AATTTAATAGTTGATATCAGTATATAGCTAATAGTTTTATTGATTTTCAATTTAAATTATTCAAAAAATCAAAAATATTTTTAAATTCATCCCTTTTTGTCCTGGCTTGCGTTTTTTTGTGTTTTTTACAATGTTATATCATTTTTGTAACTTAGCCTTATTATTGACAGATTGAGAAAAAGGTTGTAACAAAGTAATAGTAAGAAGAACGTTGTTGAATTCTTTGATTGTATAAAGTTTTTGATAAAGTTTTCAGAAATCATAATTTTGTCTTCAAAAATTTCATAAGATGTGCATTTTGGACCACTTTCCTAAGTTTGCCGAAAAAGGAGACCTATAAACAGCCAACACAATCTCTTGAAACTCTAAAACAAAGCCAGTTGAAATTCGGCGTCATATAAAAGTCTTTCGGGATTAAAGTTTTGCTGTTTTTCACTAATTTAACTCGATAGTTTCATAAAACGCATCATTGTTCTTTCTTAAAACTTGAAGTATAGCACTCAACAATGTTATTTTTCACAAATATTTAGAACGCTTCACTTGAGCAGTTTTTGGACCGCGCGGCAAAATTAGTGATAGGTTTGATGTTATCACAGAATAATACAATCAGAAAATTTTTAATTTTTATTTTGATGCTGCCTCTTTCAAATTATTCTGCTTTTGTTTTTTTTATGTTTACTACAGACAAATTTTCTTATGCACGACTCCATTATCGACAGCTTTCTCATACATAAGTTTGAGGCCGAGTTTAGATATAGTTTGTTTTTCTGAGAACCTAATGGTTTTTATGGCTTTGAAGAAGAGTTTCGAAAAACTTTAACTGAATTCTTGTGTTTTGCCCTCAATTGTTTTATTTTGGCAGTCTGATTCTAATTCTAAACATTCCAAGATCCAAAATGGCTTCTGCAAGAGTTGAAGTGTACCTCTATTGTTCATTCGGTTGTTGTCTAATATCTTTTTTTTTCACCGAATGTATTTGTTTAAAAGAAATTTATGTTTTTCTGAGCCTAACAATTTTTTATATTATTTCTGTAAACTTTTCACTTACTCTCAGTACATTCATGCTAAATTTTCGTGCTAATAGAATAAAAACTTTTTTGCTGGTGGATTGTTTCACATGAACTGTTGCTTGTTTTTGGTAGTACAAGTTGTCACACAACAATTTGTGGTTCTTTGCATAAGTGCCCAATTTTGCAATTGTTTTTGTTTCTTTGGTAAATTGTCAAAAAAAATAAGAGCGTGACTGAAAAACGCGTTGAAAATCGTAATTAAACGTATTTTTTGTCATAGCATATGATTTTTAGGGGCGAAAACTTTCTCTTAGAGAACTTGTTAGATTTCTTTTTGTCATGTATTTGTTGTTAATTTTGGTTTTTGTATGCCAAATATTGGGTAATTAAATGTCTCAGTGGCCATTTATAGATAAATAAAGGAATTTAATAATTGATATCGGTATATAGCTAACAGTTTTATTGACTTTCAGTTTGAATTTTTTCAAAAAAACAAAAACTATTTTTAAATTTATCCCTTTTTGTCCTCGTTTGCGTATTTTTTTTGTATTTCACAAGGTTGTATCTTTTTGGAACTTAACCTAATTATTGACAGATTGAGAAAAAGGTTTCGAATGAGTAAGAGAAAGAAGAACGTTGCTGAATTGTTTGATTGGAGTGTTTTATATAAATTTTTTGATAAAATTTTCAAAACTCATAACTTTTTCTTCAAAATTTTCTTAAAATGTGTCTTTTGGACTAATTTCGATAAGTTTGGCGAACATGGAGACCTAGAAACCGCTGACAGGTTCTCCTGAAACTCCAAAACAAAGCCAGTTGAAACTCAGCGTCACATAAAAGTTTTTTGGGATTAAAATTTTGCCGTTTTTTTTTACTAATTTAACTCGATAATTATACAAATCGCATCATGGTTTTTTTTTAATATTTGAAGTATTCCATTCAAAAAATGGTCCAAATCGCAAACAATAAAAAAATAATTGAGCAGTTTGTTAGACGAGTGGCAAAATCAGGGATAAATTTAATATTATCATGGAGTTTTACAATCAGAATTATTTTAATTTTTTTTGGTGCTGCCTCTTTCAAATTATTTTGCTTTTGTTTTTTTTTGTTAAGTACAGACACCAAAATCTTTATGCCCGACTCCATTAATGCCAGCTCTCACTTACCCAAATTTGAGGTCAAATGTAGATGTAGTTTTTTTAAAGAGAACATAATGGTTTTTATGGCTTTGAAGAAGAGTTTCAACAAACTTTAACAGAATTCTTGTGTTTTGCCTTCAATTGATCTTTTCTTTTGGAAATCTGATTCTAAATCTAAACTTTCACAGATAAAAATGGCTTCTTCAAGAGTTGTAGGTAAATCTGTACCGTACATTCGGTTGTCTCCTAATGTCTGCTATGTCATTGAATATAATTGTTTTAAGGAAAATTCAATTTTTTTTCAACTTGTCATATTTTTTTCTATTATTTCTGTCAATTTTTCACTGACTCTCAATAAATACAAGCTTAACTTTCCTGCTAATATAATAAAAAAAAATTTTGCGGCGGATTGTTTTACATGAAGTGTTGCTTGGTTTATGAAGTACGAGTTTTCACACAAAATTTTGTGATTCTTTTGCATAATTGCCCAATTTTGCAGTTGTTTTTGTTGCTTTGGTAAACTGTCCGTATAATTAACAGTCTGACTGAAAAACAGCGTTGAAAATTTTAGCTAATTGTTTTTACTGTCATAAAATATGGTTTTTAGGGGCGATAACGTTCTCTTAGAGATTTTGGTAGTGCTCTTTTTGGCATGTAATTGTTGTTAAATTTTGTTGTTGTAAGCCAAATTGTGGGTAAATAAATGTCTCAATGGCCAACTATAGATTAATAGAGGAATTTAATAATTGATATGGGTATATAGCTAATATTTTTATTGACTTTCAGTTTACATTTTTTTAAAAAATCAAAAGTGTTTCTAAATTTATCCACTTTTGTCCTGGTTTGCGTATTTTTTTGTTTTCTTTGCAATGATGTATCTTCTTTGCAACTTATCCTGATTATTGACGGATTGAGAAAAAGGTTGAGACAGAGTAATTGAAAAAAGAACGTTGCTGAATTGGTTGATTGGAGTTTATTTGTATAGATATTTCGATAAAGTTTTCAAAATTCTTAATTTTGTCTTCAAAATTTTCTTAAGTTGTGCCTTTTGAACCACTTTCTCTTAGTTTGCCGAACATATTGACCTAGAAACCGCTGACACAATCTCTTGAAACTTTAAAACAAAGCCAGCTGAAATTCGATGACATATAAAAGTCTTTTGGGATTAAAATTTTGGCGTTTTTTTACTAATTTAATTCGATAATTATAAAAAACGCATCATTGTTTTTTTCTTAATATTTGGAGTACTGCAGTCAAAAATTGTTATAATTCGCAAAAATTTAGAACACTTTACTCGAGCAGTTTGTTGGCCACGCGGCGAAATCAGTGATAAGTTTGATATTATCACAGATTAATACAATCAGAAGTTTTTCAATTTTTATTTTGATGCAGCCTCTTTCCAATTGTTCTGCTTTCGTTTTTTTGTGATGAGTACAGACAAAAATTATTGTGCGCGACTCCATTAATGCCAGCTCTCACTTACCCAAACTTGAGGTCAAAAGTAGTTGCAGTTTTTTTCAAAGAACCTAATGGTTTTTATTGCTTTGAAGAAGAGTCAACAAACTTTAACAGAATTCTTGTGTTTTGCCTTCAATTGATCTTTTCTTTTGGGAGTTGCAGTCTAGATCTAAACATCCATAGATCTAGTTGGCTTTTTCAGGAGTTGTAGGTAAATATGTACCGTACATTCAATTGTCTCCTAATGTGTCCTATGTCATTGAATATAATTGTTATAAGGAAATTTCGATTTTTTTCAACTTGTCATTTTTTTATATTATTTCTGTCAATTTTTCACTGACTCTCAATAAATACAGGCTTAACTTTTTTGCTAATGTAATCAAAACTGTTTTTGTGGCCGATTGTTTTACATGAATTTTTGCTTGGTTTATGTAGTACGAGTTTTCACACAAAATTTTGTGATTCTTGTGCATAATTGCCCAATTTTGCAGTTCTGTTTGTTTCTTTGGTAAATTTTCCAAATAATTAACAGTCTGAATGAAAAAAAAGCGTTGAAAATTGTAGCTAAGCGTATTTATTGTCATAAAATATGGTTTTTGGGGGCGACAACGTTCTCTTAGAGATTTTGGTAGTGTTCGTTTTGGCTTGTATTTGTTGTTAATTTTTGTTGTCGTATGCCAAATTGTGAGTAAATAAATGTCTCAATGGCAAACATAGATAAATAGAGGAGTTTAATGATTGATATCGGGTATCTTTTCCGTTTGTTCCCCCCCCCCCCCCCCAGTACGTTATGCGCCCCCCAGTTACAGAGCACGTGCCATTACATGGTAAATCACTATGTAAAAATATTGCACGTGCGTCTGGGGGGTGCAAATAACATGCGCCCACTAAGCTGGGGGGAGCACAAATGGAAAAGATCCGATATCGGTATATAGCTAATATTTTTATTGACTTTCAATTTAAATTTTTTCAAAAAATCAAAACTATTTTTAAATTTATCCCCTTTTGTCCTGGTTTGCGTATTTTTTTTGTTTTTTTGGCAATGATGTATCTTTTTTGCAACTTATCCTGATTATTGATAGATTTAGGAAAAGGTTGAGACAGATTAATTGAAAAAAGAACGTTGCTGAATTGGTTGATAGGAGTTTCTTTGTATAAATATTTTGATAAAGTTTTCAAAATTCATTATTTTGTCTTCAAAACTTTCTTAAGATGTGCCTTTTGAACCACTTTCTCTTAGTTTGCCGAACATATTGTCCTAGAAACCGCTGACACAATCTCTTGAAACTTTAAAACAAAGCCAGCTGAAATTCGAAGACATATAAAAGTCTTTTGGGATTAAAATTTTGGCGTTTTTTTACTAATTTAATTCGATAATTATAAAAAACGCATCATTGTTTTTTTCTTAATATTTGGAGTACTGCAGTCAAAAATTGTTATAATTTGCAAATATTTAGAACACTTTACTCGAGCAGTTTGTTGACCACGCGGCAAAATCAGTGATAAGTTTGATGTTATCACAGATTAATACAATCAGAAGTTTTTCAGTTTTTATTTTGATGCTGCCTCTTTCCAATTGTTCTGCTTTCGTTTTTTTTGTGATGAGTACAGACAAAAATTATTGTGCACGACTCCATTAATGCCAGCTCTCACTTACCCAAACTTGAGGTCAAATGTAGATGTAGTTTTTTTAAAGAGAACATAGTGGTTTTTATGGCTTTGAAGAAGAGTTTCAACAAACTTTCACAGATAAAAATGGCTTCTTCAAGAGTTGTAGGTAAATCTGTACCGTACATTCGGTTGTCTCCTAATGTCTGCTATGTAATTGAATATAATTGTTTTAAGGAAAAGTCAATTTTTTTTTCAACTTGTCATATTTTTTTCTATTTTTTCTGTCAATTTTTCACTGACTCTCAATAAATACAAGCTTAACTTTCTTGCTAATATAATAAAAAAAATTTTTGTGGCGGATTGTTTTACATGAAGTGTTGCTTGGTTTATGAAGTACGAGTTTTCACAAAAAATTTTGTGATTCTTGTGCATAATTGCCCAATTTTGCAGTTGTTTTTGTTGCTTTGGTAAATTGGCAACGTTGTCTCCTAATGTCTGCTATGTCATTGAATATATTTGTTTTAAATAAATTTCAGTTTGTTTGAACTTGTCACTTTTTCATATTAATTTTGTTAACTTTTTGCTTAATCTCATTAAATACAGGTCAAATTTTTGTTCTCATAGAATAAAAACAATTTTTATGCCGGATTGTTTTCGAAAAACTGTTTGTTGGATTTGGTAGTACGAGTTTTGAGTTTGTTTTTGTTTCTTTGGTATATTGTCACTTACCTATTAATCTAACCTGAAAGAGATTTAAAAAATATGGTTTTTTAGGGGGCGACGCCATTCTAATAACAAATTTGGTATTTTTTAATTTTGCCATGTGTTCATTTTTAATTTTTGTTGTCGTATGCCAAATATTGGGAAATTAAATGTCTACGTAGCCAACTATAGAAACATTAATGAATTTAATAACTGATATCGGTATAAAGCTAAAAGTTTTATTGATTTTCAAGTGAAATTATTCCAAAAAAGAAAAAGTATTGTTCAACTTCCTATTTTGACTGGTTTGGGTATTTGTTTCTTATTTTACAATGTTGACTCATTTTCGTAAACTAGCCTCATTATTGAGAGATCTTAAACGTTTTGTTGAATCAAACAAATTTTTTTGTTGATTAAACGTTTTGACTGGTGTCCTCACTGATTAGGCAGTTTGTTTCAGAATTTTGTGAAACTTAGATACTTTTCAAATTTTGTGGTTCTTTTCGCTGTCAATAAGAAAAATTCATTTTAGAAAAGACCTTATGAAGTTCAAAAGAGACGCAAACAAATACTTAATTCCCTGGCGTTGTATATTTTATAAACCTAATGGCTTCATTGGGCTTCTATAAACTTTAAGTCATTGGGGAATTTTTTTGACCAGCTTGTATTTATTGTTATTTTAACTATTTTAAGGTCTTAAGACTTACTGATAACAGGTCTCACTGATAACAGGCGCAATTAGTTTTCGAAGAAGTTGCAAGATAAACTGTATACTAATTCAAGCGAAAGCTTATGTTGGCTATGAATTTTGAAAATTCTTGCTTTTTAAGAAAAGAACATAGAATTCGGAGATTGGCCAATGTTATTCCTGTTAACTTAAAGCTTAGCATCTCTTTAGACAAGTCACTTGCCTTATCTAGTGAACGTTAATTTGCTTTTTATAGCGGTTTTTGTTCTTCAAATGGTTTTTGTTACTGGTACATCAATCATTTTTCAAGACAAATATTTCGTGATTGTTTCGTTTTTGCTAATTTTTGTCGTTTTTTGTTTTCTATTTCCAGCATCACAATAATGAGTGGTCCTCTGGTCATTTGAAAAAGAATTCATTGAAAAATTTTTATTGTTTTTTGTGAACAGCTTAATATTTAATTGGCTGGGACATGGTTTTCATGCAAAAATTTTGTGCATTTTTCTTTTTGCCGGTATTTGCCGTTCATTTTGTAGTCGGATGACATATACTGGATAATGATTTCATTTGATACATAAAGTTTCTAATCAGTTTGACACTAATTCTTTTGAAAAAACGAAACGTTTCATTAATCTTTGCCCTTTTGTGCATTTCTTGTCGACTTGTTACCAAGTCGCATTGAGGAAAAAGTCCCATATTTTTTTCTAATGAAGTACAGGTTAATCTTTTTTTAGTTTTAGTTTCATCTTATGCCATTTTGATTTGGTTATTAATGATTTTCAAAAAATGGATAACGAGTTTTGGTCGTAATTAACTTTTGTATTTTTTTTTTGCCGTCTTTTCTGATAGTCATATGGTAGACACAGGCCTCATCGGCCCTCTAAGGTAGATTGTTTTATTCATTTAGTTGTTTGTTGAACGATAGCTTGGTGTTAATTTTGTTAATCTCTTCCTCATTTGGTAGACAATAAAGTGAAAATTTAGATGAGCGGGGTCGGAACTTTATGTGCGAACGCACATTACCTAGCCTCCTTGTTTTGGGATAAAGTTTTATCTATTAATTGTTATGATACTAGAGGGGATCAAAATATGTAACTTACTCTATCAATGTTTCAGATATTGAAATTCGTTCAATGCCAACATTGTACGTTTTTTAGATTTAATGAAAATCAAAAGACAAGACAAACCAACAAAAATAGCAGAGATCATGTAGCAGAAATCTTTAAGACATGACCCCCAACGGATTCTTTCATGGTATACAGATGCATTTAATGACTATGGCGATGCTATTTCTTTGTCTTCTATTAACCAAGACAGAGAAAGTTAAGTAACGTTGATTGAGTGAAAATTGATTGATGCGACTGACCACATTACACTAACTGTACAAAATTACTTTTCGTTACTATCTGTTTCGATATTTCTCAAAATGGGATGTTCTGTTCTCCTGTATTTACCATTGTAGCTATCCATCATATTTGAGAGTTGGCACGATTAAAAACCTCCTTGCTGGAAATGAAATATATTCCTCTTTTTCGTCATAAACTCATATTTATTAGCCAATCTGTGTATAAAAGTAGAAAAGAACAGATTGTCGTTGTGCACTTTGAATTTTCGTCCAATTAGCAATCCTATCAGTTCATTAAACTGATTGATTTTTTTATCTTTGGTCTTTTTGAAAGGTTTTGAGAATCCTTGCTAACCAATGAGAAATAAAGACAGAGTGATGTAGTATTTTTTTTTCGAATGTTGAGTGAGTAACGCAAACTCATAAGGAACACAATAAACTACCATGTAAAGTAACTTTTAGCACTCATTTTTTTAAAAAGTAAAAGACAACGCTAGTTCACCAATCACCAATCTTACATTGTGCAAACGACACCAAAGCATGAAAAGTATTGCTGACTGTTTTCTGAATTTCTGAGCAAATATCTCGACAGTAAAATAATTCAGCAGGTACTGTTTCATAATCACAAAAATGACGTTCATTAATAGTTCTCAAATGAATCCTTTTTTTATGCGATTGTCCTCTTGACCCATTTTTCGTCTGACCCATTTGACTTTTCGTCCTTAAAAACGGGATAAACAGATAACTTCCAGCGCGCATTGAGTTTAAATAGAAGCCCTTAGCCTGCTCACTGTGGTTAAGATGCTAGGAAGGACGTAGTTTATGGTTAAATGGTCATTTAAGGAGGTTTTGAGCCCAAAATGTTGCAAATTTTTGTGTTTTTTCGTCGTTTTTTCAAGTTTTTTGTTCGACCAGTCTAAAATTGAGGCTGATTAAAGTTGATGAAGTTCTTTTGCAAGAAATATATACTTTTTATTGCCATTTTAAGAGCTATATATTTATTAAATGTTTAGGAGCTAAATGTTTTTTGGTACTCCAAACAAAAAGAGCAACTTTATAGTAATTTTAAAATTTTTGAGCAACTTTTGAAAAATTTTGTCACTTTTTGAGTTTTCAGTGTCAAGAAACTTCTTCTCGGTTACAGCATAGTTTCTGGTGGTAATGGAATGGTTTTCAACAATTTAACATTACGAGTTTTAGCATTTTTCTTTGTACAAAACTTGCAACTTTTTTCAATTTTTTCGAATTTTATTGTCATTTTTCAAAATTATCCGGCCCCTGGGGGCAGAAAGCCTCCGTAACGGTTTGATAATAAGTTACTAAAAATATTTTATTGGCCATAGAAGAGTTTTCCACTTTTTAGCATCACAATTTTTAGCAATAGTTTGATAAAATTTGCAATACTTTTCAAGTTTTTTTTGAAACTGTTTGTCATTTTTTAGGTTTCTCCGGCCTCAAGAGCCAAGGAACATCATTTTGAGTTTAATAACAATTCACTGCATAGTTTCCAATTGTAATGGAATGGTTTTCAAGATTTTAATGTCGTGGACATAATTTTTTTCCAATATATACAATTTTGTCAAGATTTTTAAACAATTTTGTTATTTGTTCTTGCACCAGGGGCCAAGGCACCGCTGCAAGCATTGTCAATAAGCTGCTGCATAGTTACAAGTGCTAATATAATGGTTATCAAAATTTTAATTACTCGAGTTGTAGCATTTTTTTGATAAATATAATTTTTTTTGGAATTTTTGGAAAATTATTATCATATTCTAAATCTATGGATCTTTATGAACCAATGAAACTATTTAAAGCTTGAAATAAGGATACTTGATAGTCTATTAACTTAATAGAATGGTTCTGAAGGTAGTAATATCATTCAATTTAGCACGATTTTGTTGAAATTAGCAACTGTTTTTAAAGTTTTTGAAAATTTTTGTCCACCTCTAAGATTAACGATCATCACTGGCAAACGAAAGTTTTGAAGTTTTTCAGATGGGTTACATGGCAAGACTCCACAGACAAAATTGTTTTTGAACATTTTTTCCACTGCAAAATCTGGAAACATTTCTATTAAATCTTTCAATTTTCATTTTTTCCTATATGATTTAATTTCTAACAAGGCTAGAAAACTAGAAGTTGCAGAGTCGAATCTCATCATAAAAATACTTTTAGCTCTCTGCTCTCTCTCTCTCTCTCTGCCGGTCGGGGTTTCTTTCCTTCTCTTTATCGCTAACGTTTTATCTCTCTAACACTATCTCTCTCTCTCTCTCTCTCTCTCTCTCTCTCTCTCTCTCTTTCTTTAACTCTTTTGTTGATGCCACACTTCAGCATCGGATTTTTTGTCGGACCCATTTGAATTTTCTTCCTCATAAACGGAATAACGAGGTGGCGCCCAGTGGGCATTACGTTCTCTTAGAGCCTTTCAGTTCAATAGTCTCCGAGTATGCGGATCGCAGAAAATGTTTTATAGACTTATGCTTATGGTTTGAAGAGCGGTTCTTAGAAATTGATCCCCCCAACCTCACTCCACCCCCATATCAGTCTCGCCCCAATCCCACCCCTCAACATCGTTCAGGCCGTAAGGGCCCCGTGCATCCCTCTCCCACCGTTGCCCCCTGCCCCCACCCCCGCTGTGCTCACCTCACGCCCCTTCAATTATGCAAAGCTAGCCTCACTAAACCGTGGCTTGCTACTGACGGAGCCAACCGCTCGCCGGTCGTTTGAGAGCAATTCGCCCGACGATAGTCGATTATGTTTATGTTTGGGGTTTAGTATATCTCTCATTTTAACAAAAAATGCGAAAAAAAAACAAAAACTGAGATTTTACTTTTTGCGTCAAAAAATAGAGTTTTCGCTTCTTAAAATTAGAGGGTGCTAACTTACTATTCTGTGAAAGTCTCAGCATTCAACAATCCCCTTCCCCCTACTCTGCGACTACATTTAAACCTGCTCCCTCCATCTAAGCTCATAAAAGCCTCCAACGACCCCAATCCCCTGTTGCTGACTTGCACACCCTCCTCGGACAGATCCGCATTTTTAGGTTGTTCTATTTACGTTGTTTTATAACTTTTTGAGTGAATTTTAACGACTGACTTTTTATTTCTTGCATGGTCTAATTATCTCTCTCATTCTCGAAGTTATGCAGCAGCACAAGATAATTGGCGGCATTTTTCCACTAAGAACCAGTTCAGAAGTGCTCCATACTTGGTTGCATTTTGTCACACTAAACCTAAGATCTAAAGCGTGGTCAAAAATAATCGCAGACATCATATGGAGACCCTTAGTAAATTTATCTTGATGATCAGCCCCCTGTTTAGACAGGCTACAAAAAAATTGAGCCCTGTTCTTCGTCTAACAAAATATTAGTCCAATTTGAGTCAGAGTTTAATTTGAATCTTTTGTGTTCCTAGTGAATAGAGAAATGAAAATTATCACACCGTTTTTATTGCCACCGAGAGGTTGTAAAATTACTAGAGGAAGCCAGTTTTTTTGAACAACATTGAAAGGGAAATAATGATCGCATGGCCTTTCAGTAATTTCCACGAAACGAAAAGGAATGTTTTGTAGTAAAAAATTTTATGAAATCAGCTCGGGTTCATAGCTGGAAGGAACATTTTTTCTGGTCATTAATCATTGAACAAAAAAATAAACAATAATTTTTCATAGTTTCCTCACCTTTTCCTCCTATTTGCAATCTCTCGCCAATTTCCTTACCAGTCAGATTTGTACAAATATCTCAAAGTCAAAATGTCGAAGACAAAATTTTCTCTCAGATCAAGGATAATTTGAAAAGAGATTCTTTGGAACAGACAAATTAGGGAGTCACTGTACCTGTGTCTGAGGAAAACATATACAGAACTTCTTAAAAAAACTTTGAGTTCTCTCCTTCTCCTACATAGATTAGTTACATTTAATGTTTGAAAAATTGGAGCCATCTAACGACACAAACTAACGACATGGAAAATTTACCTCTCCCCACCAAAAAAAAACTCAAATATTTCAAATTAGTTTCTTCATTTTTTTCTTTTTCATAAAACTGAAAAAATGAAAATTATTAATTGCTTTAACAGGGTTGCTCATTGTAAACGTGTGTGTTTTTTTATGCAAAATTTTCGCTTGACAGTTATTTGACTGTTCGAGTAATTTTTACGCTTTTGACTTTCTGCGTTTTGTGTGACCTAAATTTCTCTCTCATCCACACTTTCAAGGAGATCAACTCAATTGGCGGCTATCTACTATTAAAGTCAAAAGATAAGTTTGCCAAAACTGGTGCCATTTTTCCACTTTAAATTATAGTGGTTTATATTAGCCTCTAATGGTCTCAATTGAATACCCCTAGAGAATTATTCGCATTCAGGTTTAACTCCTTCCCCACTGAAACAGGTTGCAATTGATTAGAGCTCCCACTAGTCGTTCGAGAGCTTTTCTTCCGACAATAGTCGGTTACGCTAGATTTTTGGAAAAAAAATGGAATGCTGAGACGCGGATGTGAAAAAGGACAATTCAGTGAAACAGAAGTAAGGTTGCAAAACTCTAACTGCTATAAACTATTTTTCTCATTCGTTTTATTATAACAAAAAGTATCTGTTTTAAATACTTGTTTAAATAATCCGATTTTTTTGAAGATCGCCGCGCAACAATAGGTTTTTCCGAAGTGAAGGTTTTCCGAGTTAGGTTTTAATGAAGTCTTGAACTCTAATAATTTTTTATTAAATGATGCAATAAATTTCTTGAAATGATCTGATGTCAGCTCCACCGAATCCAACAAAGGTTAAAATGTTTAAATGAAAGTCTTTACTGCGGTTAATTTCATTTTTGCGATTTTTGTTGAGTTTTTGTCCAAACAGAACAACTTTTTTGGTATGTGGTCTACTTACTTGAATGTTTTGTTCAGCTCATTTTTCAAAATTCAATTGAACGCTACCCAGTCGAAATTGGAACTAAAAAACAATTTTTTTTTTAAGATTTTAAGGAAATTCTTTGTTTTTCCCCAAAAAAAATGTCGAAGTATTCATCTAACATGCTACAGAGTGCTTGCCACTTAGAGGTTCCCAGTTTTCTTCTGGTTGAAATGTCTCATAACAAAAAGAATCCAATCCGCTGACAAACTTTTTAGTTGCCCGTCTTGCGCCCATTTTAATTCATTACTTAATTTGCAAAATTTACACCAGACCGTAGCAGATTAGACTACTTTTTGTCAGGTTTTCTCTGATATCTCTTACTATAAGAACAGTGGCAAGAGGAAATGGAGAGAAACGTGGTATATTCACAAATCAGAGTTCCACATTTCAGTGGCGTTCATCAGGCGTTAGCATGTTTTTTCATCGATTAGATATCCTGCTGTAAAAAATATGAAACTGTCCATAGCCAATACAAATTGGAGGAAATTCTTTGACTCAAATACTATATTGAAACTTTCAGCACAATTGGCTGAACTTGTCCACTCAAAATGAATCTGTCGAAGATTCCTAATCGGTTTTATGGGCCAACAAACCTGGATACCCGTGTCACCGATCAAACAACTTTCTTTGATTTCGTACAAGGCGTACAAGGTCATATATGATTCTTAGTAATCATACTATGTCATAAATGATTTGTGTGAAGTCTTGGTAGTCTTACAAGGATCATAACTGATTTTGTAGAAGACATACGTGGATCATACAAAATATTTCAAAGCCTAAGATCATATATTACGCATGAAACATTGACTGGTGCCACAAATTCGCGTATACTAAAGTCAGAAGACAGATTAAATTATTATATCACAATTGCAATCCACATTTGATTCTTTGTGTGCGCTAAAAGAACAATTTTGCAATTTAAACATATTCAGAAAACGAATTTGAGGTTGTTGCAATTTTTTTATATTTCTAAAAATTGAGCATTTATAGATATAAACTGGCATGGATAATCATACATGATCTTTCTTTGCTTTCATACAAGGATCTTACTAGGAAAAAGGTTATGAGTTGTTTGACATAATATATGATTTTTGACTACTAAGATGTGGCAATCATGGTACCAAATTTTGTCCAAGGCAAAATATGTTAAAAATCAGTTTTTTTAGGTAAAATAATATAGACACACTGCATGGAGCTGGAGAAAAAGTACTGAAGTGGGGACAGATATCAAGTATTTTCAAACTTTGATATCATTTAAGAAAAAAATGATCAACGACGATTGTTAATGACCAATAAGGAAAATGAATCCCAAGTGACTCGTAGTTGTCAGAACAACAAAACTAATGCTCATTAAATTGCTTTTGAGTGTGCCGCCTGATTTAATCTTAATTGTGCTGATACCTTCTTTCTCGTGTGTCAAAATTTAATGTAATCAAATTAATAATTTACTTTTGTAACTTCAACTAATGTTTCATTGAAAATTTTACATTCTGTAAAAAGTTTCGGCCTGAAGAAAATTACTACTGCCAGCAGAAAAAATGAGGATCAAATTTTTTGCGGAGAAACTAAAGCTGCTTTGTTATATACTAAAGAAATAGTTAAAATGTAATCAATTCCAATACTTTAGTTATTTTCATCCATAAATGAACTTAAGTTTTTGTATAGCTTTCTCGACTTTGTTATGGGCACCTTCAACAAGATGTCAAGCACTGCTGAAGCTCACGACCAGGTTAAGTGACTGGCTTTTTATGGTCTTGCATCAAAAATGCATTAATTTCTAAATGCATCAAGAGTGGTATCGCATTGGTGGATTTTTATGCTTTTATATTCATAAAATCATTAAACTGTTATGAGTTACCTCAGTTTTGTTTATCGCAGTACGATAAAACCTTTGAAATTGACCGTTTCGGTTGGCCTTTAAATTTTGTTTTTGATTCCATGAAAACAATAATTTCCAATTTTGGTATAAGACACTTTACAGTAAAAATTATAGCCTCAAAAATTGTGAACGAATCACCAATTTTTCAAGTTGCATTTTTCATTTTGGCGTTCTAAAAGTTGTCACAATTTGAAATTATCAAATTCTTTTATTGAAAAATATAATGTGAAAGTCTTTAAAAAACTATTTCAGCAACATTGTTGGCATAACCAAGTAGTGGTTTTCTTCAAAATTAAATATTCATACAAGAATTCACAGGGCCGGAAAAAAAACCTATTTTCAGAGATTTGCTATTAATCGCTCAATTATAATTCATGAGGAAATAGCTAATATTAGCGAACTCAGATTCGATTTTCTTTAAATTAAAACGGAAATTGACTGCATTCAAAAGTGGAAAAAGACATGTCATTGGCGCAGCTAGATTCAGTTGATTACAATTTTCTGTGGAAATTAGTCCAAAATACCTTTCAAGGAGGTAATTAGGTTCAATAATGGAAGAAAACACAGTGAAAAACACTTTACCAAATTTTCACATAGAGCACCGTCAATATGTTTGCACGAGTTTACACTTTCATAATGTGTAAAAATGTGTAAAGATGAGTAACTGGGTTCAAGGCTTGATAGCGAACGTGAAAACTAGTTCAAAAAGTGATTACAATTGACCAAGCATTTGATTCCGATCAACGCTTGTAAAATAACCACTAATTTTCAAGAAATATCAAAGAATCTCAAATGAAGCAAGACATCTTCACCCTGAACTATTCTCAAGTCCTGATCAGTACTTCTCCAGTGAAATTATACGTCTTGAATTGAGAAATCAGTACTAATCACGTCTTTATGCAAGTCTTAATACTTGCGACACTGGTCAAGAATAGCTCAAGACTTGTCAATTCTAAGTCAAGTTTTAGCCAAGACTTGAATTGAGAAATCAGTACTAATCACGTCTTTATGCAAGTCTTAATACTTGCGACACTGGTCAAGAATAGCTCAAGACTTGTCAATTCTAAGTCAAGTTTTAGCCAAGACTTGACAAGTTTTGATTATTGAGCAGTTAATAAGCAAAGTAGAGCATTTACATGACGCTATTTTTAGTTCATGGAATTCAAAACTAGCGGAACTTGGTCTATTTTCTATGTGAACTGTTTTTTACTTGAACAAGCTATTTCTGATATGGGCATCTACCAACTTGAAATTTCTCGTATAATACCTCGGCAACCACTTTTTTTGTGAATGAGCAGAAAGAAGGGATCAAGGGCGATATTTCATTTTTTCCCCTTCTCTATTAAGTAATCATTGAGGGAGTGCTCGCGTTTCCTTGGAATTCTATTTTCACTGTAGAGATTTTTGAAGGAAATTCATTATAAATGCCGGCCTTTTTCTTTCGGTACTAAACGCATGAAAAACAATACTAGCAACTGTTCTCAGGATTGAACTCAAGACCTGTCAACTCTTGGCCAAGACCTGCTCAAGACTTGTGAAGTCTTGCCCAAGAGTTGTTCAAGACTTTTGAAGTCTTGGTTAAGACTTAAGAGTTGATTCAAGACATGCCCAGTATAAAAATGACGTGATCAGAGCTCGGGTACAGTACTGATCCAAGACTTGCATTTTCAATGAATAATTGCCGATTAAGAGTTGAAGTGTATTCCGGTCAAAAATCTAGCATACTTTGAAGCAAGTTGTGCATTAATGTGAGTGGTCGGTTAAGAAAAATAATAAGTATATTAGACATCCACTTTCAAGGTTTTTTCAAACCTCAAAAACCCCAAAATGAAAGTTAGTTCTTCCTTAAAATCTGCCGTCAGATATTGCAGAGTGCCATATTACTGGGATTAATTATTCTCAGATGGCCATCATAGTTTTTGTTTTATTTAGAAAAGATTTCGGTACAAATAATTTAAGGTTTGATCAACAGATTTAGTGAGGTAATTTACCTATTGTGCGTATTCGGAAAAATACTCAAAATTACCTATATTATATAGTAACGAACTAAAACCCATCAAACCAGCCAAAAGTGTTTCAAATAAAAGTTACATATGCCACTGTAATTTTGAGGTTAGATTAACAAAAGCTTTCTGTTAAGAATGAACTCTTGAGACACCAATTAGACTAACAAAGTGGATTTAATTTAACTTCACATCGACAACCTTTAGTCTGTGTATGTCTGTGTAGTGGTAAAGGTTTTTCTGATAAAGACGAAACACTTGCGTCATTTTAATTTTCCTAATTGCTAATTGACTCTTGATTGTTCTCGTTCTGACGCAGCAAACACAAACAATATTCCCGGAAAGAGTAAATTGACGCTTTTGACAAATTTTAGTAGCTTTTATCTGAAACTAATGAGCATACATGAATGTGGCGACGAAAATTTTTTTGTTACTTCCAGTCTAATAGGGGTATTGTTGCGGAAAACAACGTGCAACGCAGGCTGTTATAATGGCGACAAATGAAGTGAATCTACATTCTGTTTATCCGAATCAGATTTAGATTATTCAGACATGTGGTGTTGAAGAAACACGTCAAAATAGAAAGCGTTCTTTGAATTTTTTATACCTATTTATACTATTCTAGCTGGGATCGTCAACATTCTTGTAAACAAAAACATCATTTGTTACTAATTGCGTTTCTGCTATGCTCAGCATTTGTTTGACTTTTCTTACATAAAACGTCCGCTCTTTTCGCCATTTTGTTTTTTTTTCTATACCATTAAAATGTGGGCTTTTAATTTACAGTTCATAGCTTACCTGTGTAAATGTTTTCAACGAGCTATTTTGTTTTAGCAAAGCTTTCGAAAAACGCACGGCGCCGTTTTCAAGTGGCCTTATTTGATGTTTAATTTTTTCAGCGCTTCAAACGCTTCAAATGCCGTGAATATAAACACACTTTTCGTACATTTGAGCTTTTAAAATCTGTCAAAGGTCTAACCCGTTTGAGTAAAATTTCATTTGGGACAATAAAAAACCCACCCAAAATCGAAAAATTGATTTGCCCTACTGCTCGCGTGAACGTTTTTCCATTCTGTGAAATAAAACAGTGTGGAGCAATACATGAGCAAACAATGGCGTTTCCTCTAAATTAAGAACGGTGCTTTTTGTAACCTTATTCAATTGAAAATGTCCTCAATTTTTGTTTGCTCAACGGTGTATACCTGCGTAGATTAAAATTCATGAAAACCTAACTTGTAAAAATTAAACCCTAATAGAATTTTATTTCTATTTCCCTACAGCTCTACAAAGCTCTGCAGACTTGGCTAAAATACTTCCTGATTACGCTTCGATTTATCAATTTACCTTTAGTTATAGCTAGTTATGATACAATGGCCCAAGAACCAATTAGCCTACATTTGTTCATTATGTCAATAAAAAGATATTAAAGTGATTTCTCTCTGATAGGTTTGGGAAATGGCAGCAACATAAATTTGATGCATCTGCAGAATTTTCCAAAATAAATCAACAAAAGGAGCCACTCGAATGGAATCCTTCCTGACATTTGTGACGTTACTCAACTCTGATGTGCTACACATGCTTTCAAACGAGACACGATCAGTGGTAAGTTTAGAAAATAGCGTTTCAATGTCAAGGTGTTGATTTACTTTTCATACACACTCCCTCACTATCTACAACGCAACACCACCCTCAGTCCCTTGGCTAAAGTTTGACTTCCCGGGTCGAGGCCGAATGGTTATCTTGTAAGAACTTGCAAGTTTCTGGCAGAAACTTACAAGGCGATGCATCGCCTTGCAAGTTTTTCTTCCAAAAACTTGCAAGTTCTTACAAGTTAACCATTCGACTTACAAGTTCTTACAAGTTAACCATTCGACTTACAAGGCTCTTACAAGTTAACCACTCGACTTACAAGTTACTTACAAGTTAACCATTAGTACACACACCACACACACACACCACGCATGCACACTCCCGCGCGCACACACACACACACACACACACACACATAAAACGCACATACACATAGACACACACGCACGCACACACATACAAAGACATACGCACTAAACCGTAAATAAAACGTTGCAAGACATGAATGTAAACGAATGTTTGGAAAATAAAGAATCTGGAAAAGTGTGAACTGAATTGTAAAAAAGGGTATAAAAGGCCACTAAATTATTTTGAGAAAATACTCACATATGAATTTGAAAATTCAATCAAAGTAAATATATTGGGAACATTTTTAAAAAACCGATCGTGAGGAAGCTAATTGAGATCTACAGTTTTTAATGGAATTGCACAAGGAACTCTCTTGAATTGATAATATTCAAAAAAATCATTTTGTCTGCTTAGGGCAATTTTTTTATGTTATCCAAACAGAGCAACTAACTCCCACGCGCTTCCTACGGTAAATGGCTGAATGTTAAATTGAATTAACCAATAAGAGTTGTGCTCGACCGGAACGAACTTGCAAGAAACTTACAAGTTAGCCATTCGCCTTGCAAGTTCTTACAAGTTAACCATTCGACTTACAAGTTCTTACAAGTTAACCATTCGACTTGCAAGTTCTTACAAGTTAACCATCTTTTGCAAGAAACGTGCAAAATCTTACAAGTTAACCATCTTTTGCACGAAACTTGCAAGTTCTTGCAAGTTAACCATTCGGTCTCGACCCGGGTTGAAACAGGAGAGACCCCCAAATGATCCCTCACCATTAAAGTGCAACACCCACCTCACGAGTCAAGCTTGTTAAAAACCCGATGAGACCTCTGAGTAACCTGAATAACTGTCAGAATTCAAACATGTATATAGAAGCTGACTTGCCGCCCCCGAGCTGGTCGATTACCATTTTAGGACATGGACTTGCCTTTAACTTATTTTAAACTTATGATGTGAGGGAGTTGAGAGAGAGGGAATGCAAGTGGAGGAAATTTTGTCTTCCTGGGTAGAATTTTCCTCTGACAGGAAATAAAATGCTTTTCTTAGGGTGGAAAATTTTCGTAGAACAGTTCGGATGTTTTTTGTGACCAAAATTTTTTTTTCATTTTTCTGAAAAAAATTGTTTATTTCAAAGAAAAATTCAAATTTTTCTTCAACGGGAGGCAAACCAAGCCATGAAATGCAAAACTTTTCAACTTTTGATGAAGCTGGCGCTGCTTTATCCCAAACTTGACAGCCTTCTGCTAAAATTTTTATGTTTGAATAGGCAAATGAAATAAATAAACAGATGCTGTAATTTTGCAACGGTTGTGTTGGCGCAGCGGGAGTTTATTATTGCAGGGGAATTGAAAAAAGCAAAAAAGTAGAGGACAGATATTGTCCGCGTTCGATTCAATGGAGTATGAGATTAAAAAAACCTGTAAGGCAGTTTCAGTAATTTTTTGTGATAACTATACCAATACAGACAGCGCACGCCACCACATGCGGTATCCCCAAACCCAAACACAAAAAACGTGAATTCAGGAAATTTGTTGTCATAGGGAGATTTGTATCTCTATCCAGTCAACGATGCACTTCAAAATGTAAAAACGCGTGTCTAGCAGTAAAAATAGAGATCGAAAAAATCAAAAATCGGTTGAAACTCGGTATTTGGGTCGTATTAAACTGACATACAGTGCTTGTTGAGCACAATTCGTCGAGCGGCAATTGAATTGTTATTGAGAACTATTGAGAAGTAGAATTGAATTGCAAAACCGAAACTACATTTTTTAGTTTGAGACCCTGGGATCGATTGTTTTACGTTTGTTAAAGATCGAGATTATAACTTTTTCACAACAATAGCCGTGCATTGCGATTACAACTTGTCACATTGGGATTTCCCCGATTTGATTTTTTACCTAAGTAATAAACTAAAACTTGCTATTCAGCGAAGATGAACAAGTATTTTTTGGAACTAGTCGATTATCGAGTAATGCATCGGTAATTTACAGTTTAGCGGCTCATACAGTTCACAAAACTATTGTGGGTGCAAGTGCAGCATAATGCACATTAGAGCACTTGAGTTAGATAAAAAGAAAGGTTGGATAGTTTACAGTGTTCAAATCACTCTGTTTGTATAATTTTTCTGAAAAAATTCATCGTTGTCCTGAATTTATGCATAGATTTCTTACGCTCTTACAAAAATCTGCCTTAATCAGATGTATAAAAAAATGTTTCTTTTAGATTTACAACTGAAATTCGTCTCTGAGAGTTTTGAGCACCATTTGTCAGATGAATAAACGCAACTAGTTTTTCATCAATCAGCTGCAATTCTCGAAAATAAATTCCATTTTTTCTGAACGGTAAAAAATTTGCTTCTGAGATTACTACATTAGCTGAAAAATGCACATTGCTTCTTCGGTGGTTTATGAAACCAAAAACGCAAGAAATGAAAAACAGATGACACTACAATGATTCTTTATGTACCCCAACAATTAAGTGACAAATTTTACTGCTCTGGTTTAGGCCTCAACTCCTAAAATTACTCGAAAAGTCTAGCGGGGATGGCTTTTATTGACTAAAATTATATAGGCCAGCTTCTTACTTAAAGTCGAGGAACATTCTTTTTTTGCTTCTAGGTTCTCTTGGTCTTTTAATCAGCAAACAATATCATTTTAATATCGAGCTAAAGATGTTTCATTTGTCAAGCATGGTCTTTTTGTGGGTAGACTAAACTTTTTTCATAGATCCGCTTGTTTTGAAGTTTTGAAAATATATTTTTTAAAATTCTCTACATACTGAATGACCAACCGAGGAAATCTAAAAACGTCGAACCAGAGTTGTCCAAATTAAAAGAAATTTCAAAAATTGCCAAAACCTAAGAACTTTTGAAATTAAAACAGCAAACAATTTTGATTGATTTGTTTTTCTTCAGAACTCCAACAGTCCAAGATTCATACTTGCTGACTACGTTATAGCCATAAATGAGAATTAAAATTTTACATAAATTTTTTATATTAACAAAGTAGATACGTGAAATGGGTTTTACTCGACTAATGACTTTACAATAGCTTTGAGTCCGGCAAAAGTCGAGCATGAAAATGTCGGTCGAGCAAAAATTGAGCGGTAACAATTTTTGTCCAGCTAAAGCTCAGTTGTTCACAGAAGCCGAGCTAAGGTCGAGCTTTCCATAGGTTATTAGGGTTGAGTACGGTCTTTTCATACCACTTTTCGGTAATGTTCGTTTCATATGTCGAGGTCTAAACCTGGTAGTACTTGTTGCTCATTTCAACAAAATGCAACTAATTTCACAAACACGGAGCCATATATTCAAGTTCTGCTCGTCTTAATTTGCAAGGATTACGTTTGAGGCAATTTTTTATTGTTCCGACCCTCTTGAGGGGGGAGGAACTATATACTCAACTGGGTTTTTTTTTGTTCCGTGAATTTTCGCCGCTCGATATATTCATCGTAGAGAGTTGAGACTGGTATCATTAGAAAGCTCGTCCAGCGTGGAATATGGAATTAAAAAGATTTTTTTAATTTTCGTTTTCTACAGGGAGTTATCGAGGTTTAAACTTCTGAGAAAAGAAGAGTGAATTCACGTTGTTTTTATTCACATTTTCCGGAATTTTTGCCTAAATTTTCGTCAATTTTGGTAAAATTTGTTATAATTTTTAAGAATAGTGTCGTTGATTTCATTTTTGAAGACGAACAAGCATTGTTGATTGTTTCGATTTAATTTTTTTGGTCAAAAAATCTGGATAAACATTTCAAAATTTAGCCTTTTTCATCAAAAACAGCACGAAATAAGCTACTTTAGTCAACTTTGATTAAATTTGCCGACAGTACACCCCCAAACAACACTCATACAATCTTTGTAGACTCAGAGGGGGGCTCGTGCACTGTAGTGAAAACTTTGCCGTTTTTTGCTAACTTTACTCGCTGATTATCAAAAATGCAGAATTTACTTTGAGTTTTCAACTAACAAATTATCTATATCTACAACATTCGAAAAATCAATTGTTCCTAACGGACAATAAATATTAGCAGGTCTAGTTTTGGGCCATTCTTGGACTGTTACAATCCAAAAGAAATCGGGTTTTAATCAGTCGGTCTTTTTTTTAAAAAAAAAGACTTTTTTTTTAATAATAAAGAATAGAACATATCAAATCAAAGCTCAGGAGTGATAGGTCCAACCAATTCGCTTGCTAAGCACCTCCAAGCTAATGCATTTAGTTTTTTAATTGAAAGTTTATGGTCGTTTTTTTAAAAATAATTGACTTTTCAATAAGTAATGGCTTAATTAACTTTTCCTCTATTTTTTTCTTAATTTGCTCAACTTCCAGTTTAGTGTCAGCAAAGAAAGACTGCTTCTTCTTTCTACTGAGTTAACATTTATTCTCGGTTGCAGTTTTAAGCCTGAAGTTTTTGTTTTCTGGCTTTGATACTACAAGATTTCAGATTTTTGTTTGTTTTGATATTTGCCAGTTTTTCACGTTTTCTAATTTTGTCACATTATCACATTATTGACAGTTCCATGTCACCTTATTAGCATTGAGAATAAGACACAATTGAACATATTAAAATCTTGAAAGATATACATCTTCGTTTTAACGGCCTCGACGCCTCTTTCTTGAAGAAATCAATTGAATTTTTTAGTTTTGTCTCTAACTGTCATTTATACTTTGTCGTTTCGGTCGTATGAAATTTCCTTTAGAGTGATAGCTTTCATTGGCTTTTCATGGAAGAATAGAAGAACCGATATTCTGATATTAGTTGATAGCTGATGGCTTTCATGACTTTGAAAACAATCGTTTTCCAAAATTAAAAAAAAAAACTTTTTAACTTCGCAATTTTGTTTCTTTTTGTTACCTAATCTCGTTAGTTAATTACTGGTCAAAAAAGACATTATGAGTGTCAAGGGAACAAAACGGGTTGGTGTCCCAAAATCTTTTTTTAAAGAATTTGTTATGACCTTACTGGCTTCGACACCGGTTTTTCACAAAAAAAAGTAAATTAATTTGAATTTGTCATATTTGACGTTCTTTTTGTAGATGCAAGAAATATTCTGGATAATTACAGGTCTTGAGGGCTTCCTTTTCATGAATAAACGACCCTAATTAAATAGCTGTTTTTGTAATTAATGCCTTTCATGACATTGAATGTAATTTTGTTTCGAAAAAGAAATTAATAGTATTACATACTTTAGCACTCCGCTTTTTTGTCTGCTTGTTACCTAGTCTTACAATTGAATGGCCACGTACTACATTATAGCTGTGTGAAGAAGGCACAATCAAATATATTTTGAGTGCCAAAATCTGGCTTCACGGTTTTGACAGCGTTTTCTGGCAAGTTTCAATTGAAATTTTGTTTTTCTTTGTTGTTCTTTTTAGCCGCTTTAAATAATGAACAAGGACAGGTCCTAATGCCCTTCTATAGGAGCAGTGATAATCGTAAATTTGTGGTAATACTAATTGATTCCTGATGGTATTTATTACTTTGAAGTTAACTGTTTCAAAAAAATAAGTTAATTTTTTTACTTTACTGTTTTTGTTCTTTTTTGTATAATTGTTACCAAACCTTTTTATGGACTGGTCGCATATGTTTTCTGGTGATTTATATGTAATTTTTGTTTAGTTTTATTTATATCTGACGTTATGTTGACTTTCTATTAAATTTAGTTTTTAAGAGGGACATAAATTTTTTGATGTAACTAATGTTTGTTGGTGTTTGATTTTGCTGTTCGTCTTGACTCGCTTTCTTAATATTGACATATAACAGCAATCTAATGCATCAATTTTTACTCCACTGAGTTATTTGCTTTGGAGTCTATCTTATCGTTCTTACAGAATTTTTTGAAAAAGACTTGGGCTTTTTTGGGATTCGCAAAAAATAATTTTTGGGTTTTTCTATCTGTTCCTCATTTGGTAGACAATTATGCAAAAATTGTGGATGGGCGGGGTCGGAACCTTATGTGCCATCGCACATTACCGAGCCGCCTTGTTGCTTAACGTATCGAAAGCCTATCTAAAGTGCGAAAAGCTTTCTTTGTTCTGCCGGATTTTGTCTGATCAAATGTGCTCCTCTAAGAATTTCAGCTGTAATGAAACATATATTCTAGACTTTTGGTTGCTCATATTTGGTTGCGACTTCTTGTCAGATGTTTTTGGGAAAGAGTAACTCTCAGGTTTTTGGCGGTAGTTTTAATCATCAGCAAATGTCATGCTTTTCTTGAGTTCCCAAGGTCATTGGGAACATGCTCCAAGAAGGAGGGCAGGGGTTGGAGATCATCTTGATTGTCGTTTGATCCGATATCCTTGAACCTATATAATTGGAATGAAAATACTGTAAGGGCAATAACATCAAAGGGGGTTGATGCAGCTCATGTTGCCTAAGACCGAAGCGAAAAATTTGAATTAAAAAACTACGGGGAAAAAACCCGTGCGAGGCCGTCGACAGGACGCACGAACGAGCCGTAAGCCGTTTTTACTTTGGCAACTCGTACTTCACCGTCTCGTCCAGGGGATGTTTCCACAACTCTTCCAAGGGGCCAGATTCCTCTCGGCGTCAAGTCCTTGAGTACCCACACAACATCTCCTAATTTCAGAGGAGGCTGGTTGTTGTCTGTCCATTTACGTCTCCTGAGTAATGTCGGCAGGTACTCCTTAATCAAACGCCGCCACACGTGGTTCGTCAACTGCTGCATGTGCTTCCAGTTCTTGAAACTAGCTGGCTGTTGGTCTCCAAAGTTTCCGGTTGGCAAGGAACTGTAAGGGCGTTGTATGAGGAAATGGTTTTTTAGTGAGTGGTTCTTCGTTTTCAGGCTGATCAGCAACGTTTGTCAAGGGTCTGGAATTCAGGATTGCTTCGACTTCTACCATTATTGTCTCAAAGATGTCGAGGGAGAGACGCTTAGATCCTAGAATGATTAAGAGTGTCCTTTTGGCGCTCTGAATCAATCGCTCCCACACGCCACCGAAATGAGGGCCGTATGGTGGGTTAAATTTCCATGTGGTTTTGACTGCAGCTAGGGCTTTATAAATCTTGTCTTTGTCTAAAGCCTTAACCGACTTCTTCAGCTCTTCGGAGGCGCCAACAAATGTTTTTCCGTTATCGCTGTACAATAAAATAGGTTGGCATCTTCGGCAGGTGAATCGTCGATATGCATTGAGGAAGGTGTCTGTATTTAAATCTGGACATGTTTCTAAATGGACTGCTCGCGTAACGAGGCATGTAAAAATAAGTCCATAATGTTTTTCGGTTTTGCCTTGTTTGTCCTCAATATAAAACGGGCCAAAAAAGTCCAGTCCTGTGTTGGCAAACGGAAATTTGGTTTCTTCTGTGGGGAAGCGGAAAGCAGGAAGTGGGGCCATTATTGGTTGAATATTTTGAGTGTCAAAACGGCGACACAGATAACATCGGTATTTTATTGAAAGTAGTGTTTTTCGAAGTCCAATTACGTAGTAGTGTTGTTGTACGAATGCTTTGACCGGTTCTGTTGCTTGATGAGCACAAATTCTGTGCGCATGTTCAAGGTATAGTCTCGCAATCTTTTCCTTTGCGTCCAGGATTATTGGACATTTTTCGATCTCCAATTCTGTTGGAGCAAATAGGAGACGGCCACTAGATCGTAGGAGTCCGTTTTGGTCAATTATTGGATTTAGGTTTCTCAATTTGCTCTTGGAGTCTAATTTTTGTGTTCTTTTTAATGCTTTGATTGTTGAGGAAAAAGCATTGTTTTGAGACAACTTCAGCAGAAAATTTTGAGATAAACAAACATCATCTTTTGTGTATTGGCTTTTGTCGGAATGATTCTTCTTAGCTCTATAGATTAAATTGAAGACAGTTGCGAGGGTTAAAAGTAGCTTATACCATGTTGAAAAGCGGTTTGGGTCTAGAACAGGTTTGATTGGTGTTTTTGTATTTCTGGTTACGGCACCTACGGTTGAAATCTTTTTCAAATCTTTCAAGAACTTTCAGTGTTTTGCAAAAATTGTGGTAAGCCATTTCGGGGGGATTTCTGATGGCTCAAGGCCACGCGTTCCATAGTCGGCTGGATTAAAATTAGTTGGGACATGATTCCACTCATCAGTTTTAGTTGTTTTCTTAATTTCTTCGAGTCGATTGGAGACGAAAACGTTTTGTTTCTTAGTTGAACTGATCCAATCTAAGACAACACGACTATCAGTCCACAAGTAGATTTTTTCAAATTTTAATGTCATTTCGGCTTCTATAAATGTGCGGAGGCGTGTACCTAAAACGGCTGCTTCGAGTTCTAGTTTTGGCACACTAATTTGTTTTATTGGTGCAACTTTGCATTTTCCAAGCAGAAAAGATGTTTGAAAGATTTCGTCCTGTTTTTGGGTGCGAATGTAAGCAACTGCTGACAATGCAACGGTTGAGGCGTCAACAAAGACATGGAGCTGGTGATTATTTTCCTGATTCGTTGAGGAGTTCAACCATCTGGGGATTTTGATATCAGGCATTGCAAAGTAACTATCAAGCACTTTTTGTAGGTTGGAATGAAGTTCTACGGGAAGTGGTTCATCCCACTTCTTACCTAGCTTCCAGACTTGTTGTAAAAGCATTTTGATTCTAATTGTGAGCGGGGACAAAATTCCTAGGGGATCGAAAATTGTTGATACTAAGCTGAACATTTTCCTTCGTGTATACTCACTTGCATTTCGGGGAAAATGTTCTATTGTCTTCATTAGAAAACAGTCAGTACTGATATTCCATTTCTGACCGAGGACTCTATTGATCTCTTTCAGTTCATCTCGATCTTCTTGCTCAATGAACCTTAGGGCTTCATGTTTGTTTGACACAAATTTTGTCAAGCGAAAGCCACCTTTATGAAGGCTATCTTTAGTCTGGTTAATGGTGTCAATTGCTTCTTCTATAGACGGAAAAGAATGGATATAGTCGTCCATATAAAAATGGTTCTTT
This sequence comes from Convolutriloba macropyga, assembly GCF_964194025.1. Classification (NCBI taxonomy): domain Eukaryota; kingdom Metazoa; phylum Xenacoelomorpha; order Acoela; family Convolutidae; genus Convolutriloba; species Convolutriloba macropyga. The sequence continues at coordinate 39,644,350 of NC_134468.1, read as the reverse complement.
ATTGCATTAACTGCTTTTGGAAATTCAATTGCATTATCTTCTGCGCAACGGTTCAGAACGAAAATTGCACAAAATGGGGAGCAGATTGCTCCAAAAATTAATCTGCTGAACTGGTATTGGTTAACCATCTCTTCATTGGGCCAGAGAAAGCGTAATGCAGATTGGTCCTCATGCCTTATTGCTATCTGCATGAACATGCCTTCGATATCAGAGAGAATGGCAACTGGGTTTTCACGAAATCTCAGAAGAATTCCTACCAAGTTGTTCAGCAAATCTGGTCCTGTGATCAAATTGGAGTTCAAAGATTGTCCTCTAAACTTGGCCGCAGCATTTGCTACTCTGCGCACTTTTCCGGGCTTGTTTGGATTAACCACTGGGTGATGAGGCAAATACCAAATTTTCTCGGGTTCTGGCTGCTGCATTTCAACTGTCTTGACAAAAAATTTTTGAAGATCTGTTGTGAGAGTTTGCTCATGCAACTCTTTCAATTGGAGGTCATTACTGAGTCGCTTCTGAAGACTTTTCAGCCGGCTGAGAGCTGCAAAATTATTATTTTCAATTCTCAATGGTTTTTTCCAAGGCAGTCCAATTTCGTACCTCTCACCATTGTAGCTGATTGTTTTGTTCAATATATCAAGGACTTCCTTGTCAACGGGAGTTTTAGATTCAGGCTCGGGATGAGTTCCTTCAGCTTCAATTTTCCAGAATTGCTCACGCAATTCATCAAGAGGCTGATCGTCGGAGCTTCTTCGTGATACGTGGTACACGTACTGTTTCTGCTGGTGAGATCGTTGTTTGGGTTGCTTTTGCACTCTTTCATACTCTCCAGCTAGGGTCCATCCAAGCCTCGTCTTTACGCCGAAAGGCTGGTTTTTAGTTGCCGGGATGACTTCAACTGGATGTGTGAAAGCAAAAGTGTTTATTCCCAAAAGGGCACCGATTTTGCTTTCAGCTATTTCTGGGAAGTGAATGTGACGGAGTTCTATGAATGCATCGCAAAGTTGGTTGAGTTCAAATGTATTATCTGGTGCTACATTTAAACAAGGAGTGCTATAAGTGGTTGTAATTTGAAACTTTTGATCCAAATTTTCGTAGGATGCAACTGTCACTTGTTCAGAAATTTTTGAAAGTGGCATATCATGCTCTGTGTTAAGATACTGAAGCGTAGCTGCTTCTTGATCTTCGCATGGAAGAGCAAGGAACTCTGTAATTTTGTCAAGTATGAAAGTAAATTGGCTTCCTGGATCGATCAGAGCGTACGTATCGAAAGCTTTTTTGCCGTTTAGAAAAGATACTGGGATGAGTTGAAGTTGTTCGAACCATTCTTTTGGTGTAGACTGTAGATGATTCACGCTAAAACTTTGGTTGGCATTGTTCAAATTAGCGAGCTGAAATTGATTCTGATTTTTGTTTGCAAAATACTGTCCGTAGCGGCTGTTTTGTGATTTGGATGAGGCGCTTGTGTTGTTGTTACTTCCTGGTTCACATTGCTGTTTGACAAGCTGATTTGCTTGGTTGGTAACACTTGTACCTGTGGAATTGCTGGTGGCAAAAACAGCTGGTGGACGCTTGATAATTTTAGCAGGGTCATGCAGTGTTGTGTGGTGGTATCCGCTGCATGTTTGGCAGCGTTTTGTTGATGGGCAGTTTTGCTTCTTGTGTTTATTGCTCAAACAGTTCGAGCAAAGATTGCTCTTGCTTACAATGTCAATTCGCTGGTTTGGGCTGCATTGTTGGTAATCGGGACAGCTCGCTAGTATATGATTTCCCTGACATTTTTCGCAAGAACGCTTTGGTTGATTTGAGTTGTTTAGGGGTGGAAATGGTGGAGCGCTAGGTGGTTTCACATTACCGCTACTGCTTATTGCTGTTGACTGATTTAGGCTAGTCGGCTGTGCTGGAAAACCTAAATTTTGGGTGAAAACCTAAAACCTAAATTTCTTGAGTGATTAACGCTGTTGTTCAAATTTCCAGAGATACTAAAGTTGTTTCTACGAAGGTTATTTTGCTGGAAGTTTTCGCGGTTTATCTTATCGTACACATGTGCTTGAACTTCTAACCATTTCTGAAATTCAACTAAAGTAGCTGGTGTTTGGATTGATGTAACGGTGTCCTCTGTCGATTTGAGGAGGATGTTATGCGGGACTTTTTCTTTAGCTTTCTGAAGTGTTGAGCTCTGTAGGTCCGCTGTGTATCCCAGGTATTGGAAAGCTTGCACTAAACGTTTCAAGAGCAAAGCAAAGGCCACAAAATTTTGCTTGTTATAGTCATTAGTTGATTTCCAGTTTTCCAATTGATTTATGAAGGCGTTCACCACTATTGTAGGATCAAAAAAATATGACATTAGTTCGTTTAAAGCTGTGCTATAATAAGTAGGATCAAACGAATAAGCTTGGATTACATCTTTTGCTTTGCCAGTAACTGCATTTTGCAAATAGGTGATACGATGTGTGTCGGTGATACTGGTGTTGTTATGTACGAGGCAAAAATTTATTTATCCATTCGTGGTACTTCAATGGGTTGCCATTAAAGTTTTGAATTGTAAGAGGTGGTAACTTTATTGAGTGTTTACTTGTTGAATTCTGGCAATATGGAGCTGTGTTTGAGGTCCACGGTAAAGAATTGATTTCAAATGAAGGGTTTTTGAACCTTTCATTTGATATTGGATTCAATACGCTGGAAAATTGATGTGAATGTGGTAATTGTGGCTGGGGATTTTGCTCTACTGAAGGCAGTGCTTGTGGGGGAAACGTTGAGATTGAAGGAGCAATTGGAATAATTTCAGTTATTGTTTTTGAACAGGCGGTTTGTTGGACACCGAATGGGTTGACAGGCTCAATGCCTACGCTATTGACTTGTGACTGTGGCTGGAATTGAGTGAAGTTTCCAGGTAAATTTTTATTCTCTGTGTTTTTCGATTCCTGTCTATTATGCAATGGTAAAGAAAATATGTTAGATGTTTGAAAAATGTTTGCGTTTTGGCAGGAATTTTCGGAGAACTGCTTAAAGTTTGTCATTGTGTTACTCAGTTCAATTAGTTGTTTTGTCGGTTGCGGATCAAAATCTAGATTCTGTGCTTTTTCCTGACTGTAAAATTTGACAGAACTGGGATTCATCAAGCGGGGATTATGTGTTCCTTGGAATTGGGAACAACCCATGCTCTTTGGTTCAATTGTTTGCGATTGAAACCGTTACTCGGCCATATCTCGAGAAAATTCAGATAACATATTTTTTGACTGTAATTGATAATTAAGGTTTTCCTGAGGAAAACGGTTTTGAAAGTTATTTTGCGTGCTTACAAAACTAAGTGGCTGGATTGAATCATTGTCTGCTTTAAACTGCTGCTGGTTGACTATAAAATTATCAACAGCAGATAACGTTGTATCACTGAGAGCAAAACGATCGGGAGTTTTTGCGACGGTCGTCTCAGGTTTCGCAAAATTTTTATCCGAGTGTTTTACTTCTGTTTTGAAATCAACTGTGTTATCGATGTTAATCGGTCTGAATAAACTTTTTGTACTCATTGCAATAGTAAGGGGATTCTCGTTGTTGCCATATAAAAACTTTGACAACATTGGTTTGGTCCTGCGGCAGTCAGACAAAAACAGGGATGGTTTCTCCGGTCTCGGTGGGAGAGGTGGTGTTTTGTTGGTGAATGATGAACGTTCAGGGTTGCTTGCTTCTGGAATCTCGTTCATTGATGGTGAGCATCTCCGTGAGGTTGGATATCTGGCAGTCGTATGAGTTGTTACACTGACATCATCGCGTATCCTAGTTGAAGATTGGCTGAGTAGTCCATCGTCATCTAAACTGTCAATTTCGTGTTCAAATTTCTCTAGCCGTGACAGAAGGTTTGAATATCGTTCCATGACAGATGAAGTACTGCTGGAGTTCGGACTTTCTTTTAACACGGCATCAAGTGTTGTTTTCAGCTCGTCAACATTTGATTTTGCTTTATTGATTAGCAGGGTGAGTGATCTGAAACTCTTTCGCTGATCAATTGCAGATTGTAAGAGGTCCAGCTTGTTTTTCAAACTCAGCTCTGCAATTTTGAATTTGTTTAAGGCGTACTGACAACTTTGACTGTTCTTCTTTGTCATTTTGCTCTTGTTGGTCTTTTTCGTACTAACAGGTAAAAAACGGCTTCGAAACCGGAGCGACGCAAATTTCAAAGTCGAAAAACAATAATTATGACACTGTGAGGCTAATCAGCCCCAGTTTTTGTTGTTAAAAATACGACGAAACTTTTCTGAAAAATAGAATCAAATTGTTTTTTTGTGCTAAATCTAGCTTGTTTTATCTAAAAAAAAAGAAAAATAAACGTGTGCGCGCGCTTGTTTCGTTATTTCAATGAACACGACCAAATAATAGCTAAAACTTGGGGAAATTAAGATTTTCTTATGAGTATAATAAGTGTATGGCTCTTGAATAGTTTTTTGTTACAATCTTTTACTAGTACAAAACCTTTTTTGAAAAAGGAACAAAAAAATGCTTAGAGGCTGCTACTGCTTAGTACTTGTGTTGAAAATGTTTAAAAGTTTTTTTTTGTATTGCGGTGCGAATAGGCAACGTGAGCTACAGACAAGCAGACAAGACAACTCAATTTGTACTGGGGCTCGTTTGAAATTCTTTCCTTTTAAATTGAACTGCTTGCTTCTTGTTTTCTTTTCAAAACTTTTGAAATCTTTACTTTGAGAATTCCTTCCGCCCTTGTGACTGCTGACACTAAGTTTTGAAGATCATCTACTATGGTAACTACTGACACCAAAAATACTCTCTCCTTCCATCTGGTGACTACTGAGACCAAAAAGAGGGGCAAGGGGACTTCTTTCGGCAACTTCTGAGACCGCGGACAAAAAATGAAGAGACGTTTGAGTTATCCTCAAGGAAGTATTTGTGTGAGCAAATTTAAGTGGGGAAATATTTCGAGCTTTTGATTTTCTTGCTTTTGATCTAATGAGAAAAATGTTCTTAATTTTCCTCTTTTTGTTTTTTTTTGAAGTTGTTTTCAGTGCATACTACCCCATTAACTAAGCGCGCGGCTAGTAGTATGCACAAATTGAAAGCAAAAATGTGATTGTCTGGTTTTCTTAAGAATAAAGTTTTGCAAAAGTGATAAAATTTATTTATCAGTTTGTTTTGAAATAAACTGAGGGGGTGCGATGAACAGGTTTTCTGGGACTAATAAATGTTTTAACCAAAACTTTGGGAAAACGTTTTTAATTTTTTTTTTTGAGTGAAAGAAGCAATTTTGCCAATTTTATGTTGCCTCTTTTCTAAGAGTAAAATCGAAATAATAATTTTGAAGCTTGTATCATAACAAACTGAGGGGGTTCAACGAAAAGGTTTTCTTAGATCTACTAATTGTATCTATCAAAACGTCAAGAAAAGTTTTTTTTTTTTGAGTTTTTTGAGTCTAAGAAGCAAATTTGCCAATTTTATGTTGCCTCTTTATTGAAATGCAAAATGGATAAACTAACTTTGAAGCTTGTTTTGTAACAAACTGAGGGGGCTCAATGAATAGGTTTTCTTGGATCTACTAATTGTTTATAACAAAATTTCAAGAAAACTTTTTTTTTTTACTTTTTTAACGTCAAAGATGAAATTTTGCTAAATTCAAGTTGCTTCTTTTCTAAAATGTTAAATTGATAAACTAACTTTAAATCTCGAATTATAGCAAACTGAGGGGGCCCAATCAATAGGTTTTCTTGGATCTACTAATTGTTTATAACAAAATTTCAAGAAAACTTTTTTTTTTTACTTTTTTAACGTCAAAGATGAAATTTTGCTAAATTCAAGTTGCTTCTTTTCTAAAATGTTAAATTGATAAACTAACTTTAAATCTCGAATTATAGCAAACTGAGGGGGCCCAATCAATAGGTTTTCTTGGATCTACTAATAGTTTATATCATAACGTCAAGAAAACGTTTTTTGAATTTTTAAAGTCAAAGATGCAATTTTTGCCAAATTCTCGTTGTCTCTTTGCTAAAAAGCAAAGTCCATAAACTAACTTTAAAACTTGTATTATAACGAACTGAGGGGGCCCAATCAATAGGTTTTCTTGGATCTACTAATAGTTTATATCATAACGTCAAGAAAACGTTTTTTGAATTTTTAAAGTCAAAGTTGCAATTTTTGCCAAATTCTCGTTGTCTCTTTGCTAAAAAGTAAAGTCCAGAAACTAACTTTAAAACTTGTATTATAGCGAACCGAGGGGGCCCAATCAATAGATTTTCTTGGATCTACTAATAGTTTATATCATAACGTCAAGAAAACGTTTTTTGAATTTTTAAAGTCAAAGAAGCAATTTTTGCCAAATTCTTGTTGTCTCTTTGCTAAAAAGCAAAGTCCATAAACTAACTTTAAAACTTGTATTATAGCAAACTGAGGGGGCCCAATCAATAGGTTTTCTTGGATCTACTAATAGTTTATATCACAACGTCAAGAAAACGTTTTTTGAATTTTTAAAGTCAAAGATGCAATTTTTGCCAAATTCTCGTTGTCTCTTTGCTAAAAAGCAAAATCCATAAACTATCTTTAAAACTTGTATTATAGCGAACTGAGGGGGCCCAATCAATAGGTTTCCTTGGATCTACTAATAGTTTATATCATAACGTCAAGAAAACGTTTTTTGAATTTTTAAAGTCAAAGAAGCAATTTTTGCCAAATTCTCGTTGTCTCTTTGCTAAAAAGCAAAGTCCATAAACTAACTTTAAAATTTGTATTATAGCAAACTGAGGGGGCCCAATCAATAGGTTTTCTTGGATTTATTAAAAATTTTCCATTAAAATGTTGGGATAACGTTTTTTGATTTTTGACCCTCAAAAAAGCACTTTAGCGACTTTTTCATTTTTTGTGCAAAAATTTTACATAAACAACTAGACGTTAAAAAAGTCAATTTAAGGTCCAACTGAGGTGTTCTATTCAACTACTAATTTTACTGTTATGTAAATTTTTTGCGACAAATTCAGAAAAATGTTTTTGAATTTTCCTGATCCAAAAAAGGCTATATCGTTTTTTCGTACAATCTATGTGTTTTTTTGCTGCTAAATGCTGACATGTGGTTTCTCATGGCTATTTCTTTCACAAAGCATCGACAAAAGCTCGCTGGGGGACAATTTTCATGTTTTTGAGATTTTTGTCGCAAAAAAAATTCAAGTTTTTTTTTTGGATACGTCTAACCGGGAAAGGGACTTCTGAGGTGACGTCTGGGACCTCGGGCTATCATCTCTTGGTGACGTCTGCAACCAAAAAAAAGTCAGGCCTTCTTGATCGGTTGACGCCTGGAATCCTTGAAAAAAAATCTCCTCGTCTTTGGTGACGTCTGAGACCAAAAAATCGTCTTGGGGGGCTTCTCTTGATGCTGATTGTCTTAATTGTTGATGAAGGGCCCCTTTTGTTCGGCTCCTTTTGTTCGGACACCTTTTGTTCGGACACTTTTGTTCGGAGGCCCCTTTTGTTCGGACACTTGGTACGGTTTCTTTGTCTTTGGTTGGGGGGGTGATGTTACCCTCTTTGCTTAAAAAAAATCCGTTTCAGAAGGTGGACTATGTTTCTTAATCACGGAGGTAGGTCTCCATTTTATGTAATGAAACATATATTCTAGACTTTTGGTTGCTCATATTTGGTTGCGACTTCTTGTCAGATGTTTTTGGGAAAGAGTAACTCTCAGGTTTTTGGCGGTAGTTTTAATCATCAGCAAATGTCATGCTTTTCTTGAGTTCCCAAGGTCATTGGGAACATCAGCCAAGTTGACTAAAACTCAAAGTCCAGAAGTTTGAAGTAAAATTTGTTAGTTGTTGTAAGTTATGTGTCATAACAGTTATGCGGAAACTCTCGCAATTTTTTAATGTTAACAATATAATTACTCAGTCAGCTGTTTTAGAAGAAGATTAGCAAAATTATGATATAAGAAATTAGAAACGTTCTAAAAACAGAACAACATAGGATATTAAAAAAGGTTTGTACTCGGGTAAAAGTACTCATTCAAAGAAAACTGTAAGGTATAACTGTTCAACTACCTCAGGCTCCCTAAAGACTCCACTTGTATAACTCAAACAAATCAGTGCCTAAAAAATGTTATCGAATAAATTGGTTGAACGTCAGTTGGATGATATGCTTGCAAAAGAGCTGCAATTTTAGAAAAATCAATAATAAAAATTGTTCTCATCTCAATTGCATTAATCGTTTCTATAGATTCCTGGCGGTGAAAAATAATGATTTGATTGTACATTGATCTCAAAACAAAATATTTGTATAATTGTGCTCTGCAGCCTAATCAGTACTCTTACATCAGTAGCCGATACGTGTGTGACCACCATTCATGGTGTTATTAATGATTGTATTGTATTATAAGTCTGAATATGAGCGACCGTTGAATGGAAAATAAGAAAAACCCGAAACCTCACTTATTGTACTAATTAGATGTTTCTACCCCGGTTGATGCTTAAGTTTGTCCTCGACTATGACTCAGACCCTGTTTGGACGCACACGGCATTCAAGAATACAAAGTCGAGGAAATTTTAACCAGCAGCGTTAACGCACCAGTACTTATATTACTATTCTTTAATTTATGGAGGCTTTCCTTTCCTTAAGTTTTTATTTCACGATATTCAAAAATATCAAAAATTTGTTCTACATTTTTTCCATGACTTTTGCACTGATTTATTTTTGCAAAATTGAATGAATACGCATTATAAGTACGAGATTTCAGTTTTTCTGCCGACAGTTTTTAGCAATCTTTTTTGTCGTACCTTTAGTTCCTGTTCATTTAAACGATGAAATTTTGACCGGATTGAAAAAGGAAAATAGTTAGCTGCCTGATCTGAAAAGTTGATTGAACCTCATTAGTGAAATACAACAGCAGTATCGAGTTCTTCATTTATAACTGAATGCCTTCCTCTATACATATTTGTGTTAATTGTACCTCATCAGTTGACTTTTTAAAGAACAGTAACGATAATAGTAAATAACTGTTCGCTTTCATCAAAAGTGCTATTTGTTGGGAATTTGATATAAAAAACTGAATAACTAAATTTACATCAAAAAAGAACGCTTTCTGATTCAAAAGCTCCTAGGAAGCTGTTTATTAGCACGCATAAACAATTGTTCTATTTTTTCCAGTTTCTCTGATGTACAGATGACTTGAATCTTTTGACTCAAGTCCTTGTTTTGAACGAAGTGGATTGAAAAACTCAAATGAGTCACCACGCTGTGTAATTCAGTACCAAACCATTACAAAACCAGTATGTCGCAATTAAAACAGTTCAGAATAAGTCTTCTATAAGTATAATTCTTCAACAGTATGACCAGTCAAATCCAGTGGAATTTTTCGGTCTGCCCAGTCTAAATTCAGAGGAAAAAAACAGATAATTCCAGAATTGGATTTAAGAAAAATTCTCTTTAAGAATGGTAATACTACCCTAAAGTTTTCCTAAGAATTATGTTATTATAATGTGTACAAATTGATGCAAATTAGGAAGTAACATAGAAGATTGTAAGTTTATTTTTAGCTTTTTGATTATGTTGAATCAATGAGAATCAAAAAACCAGAAATTTCTATTCATTGAAAACGACCCTGGAGAATTTCTGAAATTTGAGCTATAACAGTCATTCGAACTAATAGCATAATTAGATATTATTTATGGAAATTGGTCAAAAATGAAAAAGTGAACTATTTGAAACACCATTAAATTGTAATCTAAAAAAAAAACAATTTTACAACATTCTTTCATTTTTCGTTTTTCTTTTGTTCCAATAAAGGACTCAAAAACTGAACTGAATTTATGTTTGGCATCAGAAAATTATTGTTTTGCGCAGTAAATTCCAAAACTCGACCTTTAATTTGTTCTCTATGCGTACGATCTGAATTTAGGTTTGTTGAGAGTTGTTCCTCAAGCTCTGCTGTGTTTTCTGAAGTAAATTTATTTTTTCTTGTTGTATTTTTAAAGCCTAAATGAACAAGTTTGTTCTCCGAATGAGCGATCATATATCAATACTCACAAATTAGGAAACTTTGTAAAACTTTTTTGCAGTGGCTTTAATTCAACACATATTCACTCTTTTTCTTTCTTTAGGTTTCATTTCATTAGTTTGTGGAAAACTGGGTAATTTTTTAGACAAATAAGCGCCGCGTTCTCCTTTGATTAGTTAATGGACATTATACTTTTTGTTCGACTGGAAATGGTATTCGTCGTTTAAAACTTATTTGCTTGTGTTTGATACCTTTATTTTGATATATGTATTCATCTTAAAAAATGAAAAAAATAAAAGATCTTAAGATCAATAATGCGAAAAAAGAGTTGTTTTTTCATCGTTGGAAGTATCAATTTTAATGAGATAGAGAGCATATAACAGATAAAAATCAATTTTAAGGGGAAAATTTTTTTCTGATTGCGTAATGAGTATGGATTATATACATCCAATGGTATATCACCCAGTTTCAATTATTTGTTCAGCTGAACTTTTATATTAAACTTTCTCTGAAGTGCTCTCTAAAATCATTATTACTTGTTCTATTTTTAAATCCTAAAGGAACAACTTTGTTTTCCAAATGAGCGATCTTATATCGATACTCACAATATAGGAAACCTTGTAAAACTTTCATGCAGTGGCTTTGATTCAACTCATATTACAATTCAATTGATTTTAAATAGAAATGAAATGTCTCGATTGTGATTGCGCTGTGTTTGCCTGTCTTTCAGTTAATGGACATTACAATCTTTATCATGCGAAAATAGTATTTGTCGTACAAAATTTATTTGCTCGTGTTTGATACCTCTATTTTGATATGTCTAAATATCTTAAAAATGAAATAAGAAAAACGATACTATTTCTGTTAACCAGTTGACAGTAATGGTCTCTGTAGTTTTAGCTATAAAATTTTCATTTTATAAAAACAAACTTTTCAGATGGTTCTTTCTTGTTCAGTTAAATAACAAAAGTAATAATCGATTCCACTCTAATAGGTTTTGTGCCAATCTGTAATTTAGATGAGTGGTAGTTAATTATCGATACTTTGCGTTTTTGTGAGGTCCAGATTGATGTTTTCACGAAAGACAAAAGCCATCCCATTGAAAAACTCCTTAGCAACTCAATCGATGCTCGAGGTGTTGTTTTTATCTCTTTCAACTGCATGAAGACACTTTGAGACACGCTTCGTGTATGTTTATGTGCATAAATCTACTCAAGAGAAAGAATAAAATTTATCTCTCAAAGAATCTAAACACAAGTAACTTCAGTACAAAGCAGATTCAAGAGAAAAAAATCTAAAATGGCAGGAAACATAGTAAAGCATAAGGAATCTTAAGTTCAATGTTGCGAAAAAGGAGTACTTTTTCCAACGTTCGAAGTATCAATTTTAATCAAGTAGAGCGCATATAACAGAAAAAAAACATTATAAGGGGAAAACGTTTTCTGATTGCGTAAGGAGCATGGATTTCTTACATCCATTAGCATAGCACACATTTTCAATTATTTGTTCAGCTGAACTGAAAAGTAGTTTTAAAATAAACTTTCTCTTCGAAAGTTTAGTGTTTAGTAAAAGCTGCTTCCTAACAAGCAAAACATTATGGGATCTCCATTCATCTGAAAAGGGGAAACAAAAACTTTCATAACGAGAAATTTAATTTTCTCATCTTTTCAAGAATTTCAATTTAATAAAGTTCAAATCATAATTTCTAACGTTGATAAAGTTATAAACATCAATCGATTGCTCCAAGCTAGTTTAATTACTGAATTACTGCTTAGTACTGGAGTACAGCATTTGATTGCTGACTCGAAATCACAATTGGTTTTCGAAGACTAACAGAAAAAAGAACTAACAGAAAGATTTGGGATTCTTTTAGGTTTCTGAATCATTTGTTGACTTGTATTGAGCTTCAAAAAGCAGTTTAGATGAATAGCTAAAAAAACTGAGACATAATTTTTTAGCAGTTCTCTTCCTACGAAAGTAAACTTAGTTAAACGAATTTTACATTTCAAGAAAAATTTTTTAATGTTGCATTTTGATTATCTAAATTTTCCGAGGAGGCTTAATGTTCAAAATTAGTCATCCATGCTTTTTTTGCAATGTTGTGGAGTAGTTTTTTGTTTTCACTTTTTGACAATAGTTGTGAACTGATAGGCTATAACTTTTTTGTTAGTCATTGTTTTTGTCTCCTTTTCTCTCAAAGCTCGAAAAAAGGGTTATTTAATAGGTTGGAACACTTCCTGTGCGCAGCACAGCTGGTGCCATTTCCACTTATTCGAAAAATAATGAAATAACAAATTCTCACACAAACTTTTAATTGAAAGTTTGAAATTTCAAGCTTGAGATATTAGCAGGACGAATATTCAGCTTATGCAATGACGCAAATTTCATAACTCCTAAGCTTTATACTGTCACCTGCTGTTGTGTCCTACCGAACATTTTCAGTTCTTCTCGTGTATATTGATTCTTGTGTTTTTATTTATTTGTTCCCCCCAACATCCCTCTTCCCTCCTAAAACTCCTAAAACTTCCTTCCTCCCTCCTAAAACTCTCTTGAAGACGTATATTTGAACTACGAAGTTATTGTTGAAAACACTTCGATGCGCTTGTTTTTGCTGTGGAGAAATTATAAACAAATCACACTAGCAAAAACTGTTCATTTATCTAATTATAATATTAGAGCTATTTACAGTTTAAACCAAAATTCAAATAGTGTTTTTCATTAAAGTGCGCCTGGGTTCGTATAACTAGAAGCTGCTGATCAATTTGAAGGTTATCTGTAAGGTGTTGTTTTGGAGGCCCTTTATTATGAGGTGGTGTTTAACAGGGGTTACTCTTTGCCAGTAAAAAATGAATGTCTGTTTTAGAGATTAAGAAATTTTAGCATCAGTTAATGGAAATTGTGCATATCGAGTAAGTGACATTAGATAAAGTTTTCAGATAAAGATTGACAAGTAAAAGTTATTGTGCTGTTAATTTATCTATTTGAGATACTTGAGTGATAACTAAAAATGCGTAGACATTAACAAAAAGCATTAAATGGGCAATGCTAGCAAAATTCGGCCTATATAAACCACGAAATATTGTACCTCCGTTATGAGAAAATTTTTAAAGGTCATGCAAGTGGTAGTTTTTTCAGTTTTTTTTCTGAAGATTACGACAAAACATAATAATCTACCTCCAATAATGTTCTCAAATAAAATATTTTAGCTACGTTCGATTAATTAATGGCATCAAAATATAAATTATGTGAACAGAAGTTAGTCTTTTCTGGAATCAGGAGCAATTTTTAGCCTCTTGCAGCAAACTTTTTTTGTTTTGTTTATCCCTGAACTCAAACCCCCTCCCCTTCCTCAAAAAATAGGAAATGAAACAAGTACATGACATCAAGTTGTATAAAAAAGGCTCTTAAAATGTCACTTTTCACATAACGTACGCCATTTTATGTGACAATAAATCGAACAGATCAACTTTTTGCTAGTCTCAACCTACTCAATCTATCAATAATTCACAAATGCGTCTGTATTGAATCTCTGAAATAAAACTGCGTTTTTGAGCACTTTTGCCGCTGTTTCCTCTAATTATTTGATGTTCCTCTATTTCTTTGTGCTTAATATAGACACATAAAGCCGATTTGAGTTTTAATTTTTCAGCAGATATTTTCTGTTCTCTTTTACACCGTTTACTGTGACGTCGCCAATATGATGGACTGGTATGTAATTAATAATTTCATGAACACTTTTGATTTCAAAAATTTTGCCGATGCTATGCTCAATTTTTTAATGCATTTTTCTTGCCAAAATAGTCGCTGCTAATCTATATCAAGTTTTTGAAGTTTTTATTTGATTTTTCCCAATTTCAACTCTAAATTTTAGAATCGGTAAAATTAATACTCATAGGGTTAATAAATGCCTGTTTAAATAATCTGTAACATATGAATCAAAAATTGAGAGTTTCGAAAATTATTAATTTTATATTCTAGAAGTAGATACTACTTTGTTTTTTTCTTGAAGTTTTCCGAATATCTGCAAATTCCATTAAAAATGTGAATCTCTCACTGTTCGAATTCTACTTTGATTTCAGAAGGCTTTTTGTACAGATGTGCCCAGTATAAATAACAACAGATCTACAGTTTATGGAGTCAAGACATCTCAAAAAACTACGCAATGATCAAAAAGCGGCAAATTTTAGTTTGAAAAACTTCATTTAAGCAATTAGAAGTTTCGGTGTTAAAAAATGTTTATTTCAAGTGCAGTTCTCCTATTTATTGAAGAAAGCAGTATGATAGAGGTTTCAAAGGTGAACCCATTAGAGTTTGAATACTTAATACATTAAGCAAAACGAATCATTTCAATCTTTTCCATCCTCACGCTGTGATGTACCAGAAAGAACTTTAACTACAATCTTGAATTGTTGATAACATTTTGGACCATTGCCTGAAATCAAATTTTTGTTAACTGTGAACAAAAAAGCTGTTGTTGTCTTTCAAACCGGCGTTTTCTTTTTGCATCTATGGCGCTCAATCATCTGCATTTTCGTTCTTTCTTTAAAATTGTATGATTTCTCTCTGTTGTGGTTATGGCGAATTAGAACCATAAATTTTGCGAGTTCTCTTATTGCAATAATCAGTCAATTTGCTCTCTTTAACGATGTTAAGGTTTGTAGTTTTCTCGCTAAGTTCAGCCGTTAATTGAGATTTTAAAGCCCCAAAACGACAAGGAGGCTCGGTAATGTGCGTTCGCACATAAAGTTCCCGCACCGCTTATCCACATTTTTGGCATAAATGTCCACCAAATGAGGAGCAGATAGAAAACCCCAAAAATTCAATTAAATTTCAAAAAAATATGTACAAACAGAAATTGCCCCCAACGCAAATAGCTCAGTGTAGTATAAAATTCCCCGTTAGACTGATGAGATAGTCATTATTAAGAAAGCAAGTTAAGACTATCAACAAAATCAAACAACGATAACAACAAACATAATTACATCTAAAACTTTTTGTCCACTTTGAAAAAAACTTACTAACAAGCACAAAGTAGCGTCGGATAAAACTGAAACTAAAGAAAAAATTTGCATTGCACTGGAAAAGATATGGGACCACTCTATAAAAAGGCTTGCTAACAATTAGACAAAGAAGAACAAAAAACAGCAAAGATAGAAAAAATTGGCTTATACTTTTAAAATCAATTCATTTCAAAGTAAGGAAAACAATTAGATGGTAAATGAAAACATCCAATATGTTCAAGATCACATACGCATTTATATGATGGCATTTACACCTGTCATTAATCAAAATGCGGTTGCAAAAAGAACAACAACTAGAAACAACAAAAAAAATTGGGAGAAAACTCTGTCGAAGCCGTAAAGCCATATTTAGTCCCTCCTAAAATTTTCAATTGAGCCTTCCTCGAACACACAAAATGTGATATAAGCTTTGTCATTATTGAAAATTGGTAACAAGTAGACCTGAAAAGAGAGAAAGGCCAATTTTTTTTAAATATTTTTGTTTTTTTTTCGAAAACATTTATTTTCAAAGTCATGAAAGCCAATAGCTACAGAAAGAAATAAAAAAAGTTCAGCTATCCATCCAAAGGAAGCGCTTAGGAGAGCTGTTTCAGAATAGGGCTTATCTGTACCAAAAGAACGTTAAATATAGACAAAAAGTCAAAAATTAGCTTACTTTTTATTCAAAAAACCCGTGTCGAAACCAATAAAATCATAACGATTTCTTTAAAGAATCTAATAGATTTTGTACTCCTAAATCTTCCTCCGACAACAATAAAGTCAAATGTTACCTGTATTTAACGAGACTAAGTAACAAATACATAAAAAAAGAAAAATGCGAAGTTAAACAACGTAAAAAGCGTTTTTCTTGATTTTTGAAAACATTTGTTTTCAGAGTCATGAAAGCCACCAGCTTTATACTAAAATGAGAATAAGAGCTCCTTCGTTCCATCATGAAATGCCAATGAGACCTGTCATTAACCCGGCAGTTTCATTCCACTAAGAAGACAAAGTAAAAACGACAGTTAAAAACAACCTGAAAAAATTCAACTAAAATCTTCGAGAAAGGGGTGTTGAAGCCGTGAAGACCATGATCTATGCCTTTCACGACTTTTATTTGTTCAATTGTGCCTGATTTTGAACGCCAAAAATGTAATATGTGAACTGTCAATAATGTGATAAACTGACAAAACGAGAAAAAAGCGTTAAAGATGGGCCAATGCCTGAAAATAAAAAAAAAATGTGAAATCTAGTACTATCAAAGCGAGAAAACCACAAATTAAAGCGTGAAACCGCATAAAACATTAAAACGTTATCCGATTGTGGCGGCTGAGCTTACTAACTCAATTACCAAATTGAATAGCGCTTCAAAGCCATTTCAAGCCTCAAAGCTAGAATAGCATGACAAGCCAAACTTAATGCTACTTAATTAGTTATGAAGTGCAATTGAGCAACAAGTAATGCAACGGTAATCTACAGTATAGCGGATAATACAGTTCACAAAAGTAAACTGCAAAAACACAATATCCGGACAGATTTGAAACCGCTGAAACGAACTGGGCGGTGTAAAGTTTTCCTTGATTTTGATAGGAGAGCAGCCGTTACATTTGGTCCGCCGACCCGGACAGTAGAAACCAAACTGCTTTCCAATCTGATGAAGAGACTGCCAAAGGCACCCCCCCCCCAAATGAAATTCAAACGATTCAACAGCGCAACGCCAGTGAGGCAGAGCGAAGGGTGCGAGTGCAATTCACAAAACAAGTTGAATAGTTGACCTCGCTTAAAAGGAACAAAGAAAGCAAACCGCAACTAGGCAATTCAAGCACAACCAGCAGAGAGGAGCTCCAATCAACAACTCAGAGGTACGATAAGAAGCTTCAAGAGTTAGTGGAAGAAGTTAACACTAAAAGAAGGCTTGGCTACAAAACAATTGAAGATTCAGATCTACCCAACAAATTAAAGGTCCTCTATCAACAGATTTTCCACCCCTAGAGAAAGAAATACCCAAGCAACTTCAATGTCGAAACACGCTTGTGCCCTCCCAAGCAAATTTCGATGAAGAACATCTGAAAGAAGCAAGGAAGTGCAAATCAAGTTTGGACTATCATTGGCTTGCATATATAAACAAAGGCACGCAACCAGAAATGAATGCAAAGCAAAGCAAAGCAATCCAAACAGTGAACGACAGTGACATCAATAACAACTACCCAACGGACAACCCAGTTGCTCAAACAGTGCAAAATGAAGCAACAGCAAGTGGCCAACAGACGGAGAATGTTTCGGAATCATCTTCAGCAAAGCGAAGGCGCGAGGAAAGGATAAAGAAATTTGATATCGAATTCAAAACCAAGATGCGACTGAAAGAAGCACGGTTCGAGCGGAGGAGGCTAGAGCTGGAAATGCAAATGAAGGAACTGGAAACCAAGCACCAACTACTGGAGGAAGAGCGCGAGCTAGAGCGCAAAGTGAAGAGAACAGCATTAGAGAACGATGATGGTCGTTCCCAATCAACTGCTGCTCGAGACAAATTTCCATTCAACTGGACCGCAAAAAAGAGAGATGTCTCAGACTGGGCCAGCAGGATCGACAACCTTCTAACACCAGAACGATCAACAGCTCGCTTCGAAGTAACCCATGAAATAAGCAGTCATAGTCACTTCTCACGATACCGCAATTAACGAGACCAATCCTCAAGTGTTGAAAACCGAGAGGTTTCCCCCAGAGCTGGTCTACGATACAACCCTGGCTATTCAGGAAGTGGTAGCCTACCAAAGCAGAAGTTGAACAACTTTGATGGAAACCCCCTCGAGTGGCCGGAGTGGTCTAGTATGTTCATTGCTACAGTGGATCAACGACCAATACCAGACTCAGAGAAGATGAGCTATCTGAAGACTCTACTGAAAGGCAAGGCAAGGTCAGCAATCTCTGGAATGGGCTTTTCTGGACAGTTCTATGGTGCTGCATGGAGCATTCTGGAGAGGAAATTTGGAAGGCCTCATGTGATCATTGATGCAACTGGAGAGTCTTCGCATAGCAAGTCAGGTGAAACCTCACGACTCAACAGGTCTGATCAGTTTCTCAGTTATTGTTTTGAACTTTGTGATTGTGGTCAAAGAGTACGAGCAGATTGGTGATCTGCAATCAAGCTCGATACTGTATATGGCAGTAGATAAACTACCTCAAGTTCTCAAGGAGAAGTGGTGGTTCTATGTTGATGATAAAGATGAAGATTGGCCTGATCTGATTATGTTTGAAAAGTGGCTATCTAAGATAGCATTCTAGCACGAAGGGTTTTCAACTTTCAAGGGAGAGCGAAGAGAAGAAGACCGAACAAGCACAAATAGAGACAAACGAACTTCAGTGCAAGTTCGAACGTGAAAGAAACGAAGCAAACGGAAAATAGTCACTGTCCGCTAGCTGATGGCACTCATAAAATATGGAACTGTCCACTTTTCCGGAACATGAGTGTGAATGATCGGTACGCAGCAATGAGAAAGCAACGCTTATGTTACGGATGTCTGGGCAAAAGACATGCAATCAAAGATTGTAAAGTCAATGCGTGCGGCATCAATGGATGCATCAAGAACCACAACTGATTGCTACACTCAGAAAACCAAGTGCACGAAGGCAATCACGAAGTCAACGTAAGCGCAGCAACAATCAACCAGAGTAACGAAGTTACTAGCTTTCTTCGAATAGTTCCTGTCTCAATACAGAGCTGTGGCAACAGGCTGAGCACATATGCTTTTCTCGATAGTGGATCAACGGTTTCATTCATCGACCAAAATGTGCAAGAGAAGTTACGAGCCCAAGGCACCGAGTTGACGCTCAACATAGCTGGCATACATGGAACAAAGGATCTGAAGACGGAAAAGCTTCCTCTCAAAATAAAGGGACTACATTCAAAAATGCATTCAATCGAAGCGTTTGCACACCCATCAATCTCCTTGAGAAACACAAATTACAACTACCACAAGCCGAAGCAAAGCTTCAATCACTTGAGTGTTCTACCCAACAAAAGCTTCAACTTGATGGAAGTTGGCATCATCCTTGGTCAAGATGCTTATGAGCTACAACGCCCATTGGACTACAAGACAGGAACACGAGGTGAACCTTTCGCCGTTCTAACAGAGCCAAGATGGGTAGTCAGTGGACCCATGGCGGTCAAAAGAAGACAAAATGTTTGTCATTCCGCCTTCACTGAAGATGTGAAAGTGGCTGAGAATATCCAAACCTGGTGGGACATAGAAACCTATGCTTCCAAAATCAACGTCGTCAGTCAGTCAAAGAAGAAACTGCAGGCACAGAAGATGCTAGAGAGTACGACGAAGTTTACAGGCGAGCGGTACGAAGTGGGAATGCTGTGGAGTGAACCAGAGCCAAACCTATCGAACAACTACAGCTCAGCCCTGGGTCAGCTTTACTCACTGGAGCGAAGATTCCGAAGGGACCGAAACTTGAAGAGTTTGTATCAACAGTCAATAGATACAGACGTAGAAAGGGGATTTGTAAACATATTGGACAAGTCCGAAGTGAAGGGCACCTTCGGAAAAGACCACACCATCCAGTGCTAAACCCGAACAATCCTGGCAAAGTAAGACGTGTTTGCAATGCTGCCTCAAATTACAAAGAAGTATGCCTAAATGGAAAGTTACTAGCAGGACCTGATCTGCTACATGGCTTGATTGGAACAAAACTCAGATTCCTTGAAGGGCCAATAGCCCTAACAGCTGACATCGAGTCGATGATTCTACAAGTGCAAGTTCCCGAACAGGATAGAAGTTGCGTGAGGTTCTTATGGCGTCCAAGAACTAACGAACCTGTTCAGATATACGAATATCAGCGTCATGAAGTTGGTGCTAAGAGTTCTTCAACTTGCGCAAACTATGCTCTCAAGCGAGTGGGACTGGACAACGAAGAAGAGTATCCGATTGCAGCAAAGGCAATACAAAACAACTTCTACATGGACGATTTCATCAAATCAGTAGAAACCCCAGAAGAAGCGATTGAAGTCTTCAATCAACTACAACGTCTTCCCTCACAACATGGATTTGAACTGAAGAAGTGGATAAGCAACAATGATGCAGTTACAGAATCAATCCCGGAAGAGCTGAAATCAATCAGCAACACGAAGCAAGTCGAAGTGGAACCCAATACGGAGGGATCCTCCGTGCTAGGACTACGATGGACCGTTACTGATGATAGTCTTCAAGCGTGCAGACAAACAAAGCGGGTACAAACAAAGAAGTTGAAGCACCTATAACACAGAAGAAGATTATGTCATTAGTATCTTCAGTATTCGACCCGATCGGATTGTTTGCTCCGTTCAGTGTTCACATGAGACGACTTCTGAAAGGCATATGGACTAAGAATGGGCAACATTGGGACAACGAAGTGGAGCTGGGTGACGAAGCAGAATTGCTGAGATGAAAAGAACACTTTCCAATAGTGGCTGAAACAAGCAGCGATAGAAGGTACTTCAACAGAGAGAGGGAAAAAATCGAACTTCTTGTGTAAGCTGACGCATCTGAAGACACGATGTGTGCAGTGGCCTATCTACGTTCACAACCAAAAGAATACTCAGCTGACTTAGCATTTGTTATTGGAAAATGCAGAGTGGCACCGATGAGGTATCTTTCAGTACCGCGATTGGAATTGCAAGTGGCAGTCATGGCAGTGAGGTTGAAAGAGCAGATAGTCAAGGAACATGGAATGAAGATAACAAGTTGCAGTTTTTGGTCAGACTCAACTACGGTATTGCAGTGGATACACAGTTTCCATCGTAGGCAACAATTGTTTGTGGCCAATCGAGTGGTTGAGATACTAGATACAACCGATGTTTCACAGTGGAAACATGTGAGCGGGATCAACAACCCAGCGGACATTGGCACCAGAGCAATCGACGTTGAAGAACTCAAGAGAAGTGAGTGGCCCACTTGGCTGGTTTGGTTGAAGCGACCAGAAAGCGAGTGGCCAGAGCAAGTGAACCTAATCCTTGCATCAGATGAAGAGAATATACCCTCATCAGCCTTCATGATACAGGTCATGATACAGGCTGAAGAAAAGAAGGAACTGCAGGCACAGAAGATGCTAGAGAGTACGACGAAGTTTACAGGCGAGCGGTACGAAGTGGGAATGCTGTGGAGTGAAACAGAGCCAAACCTATCGAACAACTACAGCTCAGCCCTGGGTCAGCTTTACTCACTGGAGCGAAGATTCCGAAGGGACCGAAACTTGAAGAGTTTGTATCAACAGTCAATAGATACAGACGTAGAAAGGGGATTTGTAAACATATTGGACAAGTCCGAAGTGAAGGGCACCTTCGGAAAAGACCACACCATCCAGTGCTAAACCCGAACAATCCTGGCAAAGTAAGACGTGTTTGCAATGCTGCCTCAAATTACAAAGAAGTATGCCTAAATGGAAAGCTACTAGCAGGACCTGATCTGCTACATGGCTTGATTGGAACAAAATTCAGATTCTTTGAAGGGCCAATAGCCCTAACAGCTGACATCGAGTCGATGATTCTACAAGTGCAAGTTCCCGAACAGGATAGAAGTTGCGTGAGGTTCTTATGGCGTCCAAGAACTAACGAACCTGTTCAGATATACGAATATCAGCGTCATGAAGTTGGTGCTAAGAGTTCTTCAACTTGCGGAAACTATGCTCTCAAGCGAGTGCGACTGGACAACGAAGAAGAGTATCCGATTGCAGCAAAGGCAATACAAAACAACTTCTACATGGAAACCCCAGAAGAAGCGATTGAAGTCTTCAATCAACTACAACTTCTTCCCTCACAACATGGATTTGAACTGAAGAAGTTGGTAAGCAACAATGATGCAGTTACAGAATCAATCCCGGAAGAGCTGAAATCAATCAGCAACACGAAGCAAGTCGAAGTTGAACCCAATACGGAGGGATCCTCAGTGCTAGGACTACGATGGACCGTTACTGATGATAGTCTTCAAGCGTGCAGACAAACAAAGCGGGTACAAACAAAAAAGTTGAAGCACCTATAAACCAGAGGAAGATTTTGTCATTAGTATCTTCAGTATTCGACCCGATCGGGTTGTTTGCTCCGTTCAGTGTTCAAATGAGACGAATTCTGAAAGGCATATGAACTAAGAATGGGCAACATTGGGACAACGAAGTGGAGCCGGGTGACGAAGCAGAATTGCTGAGATGAAAAGAACACTTTCCAATAGTGGCTGAAACAAGCAGCGATAGAAGGTACTTCAACAGAGAGAGGGAAAATACCGAACTTCTTGTGTTAGCTGACGCATCTGAAGACACGATGTGTGCAGTGGCCTATCTACGTTCACAACCAAAAGAATACTCAGCTGACTTAGCATTTGTTATTGGAAAATGCAGAGTGGCACCGATGAGGCATCTTTCAGTACCGCTATTGGAATTGCAAGCGGCAGTCATGGCAGTGAGGTTGAAAGAGCAGATAGTCAAGGAACATGGAATGAAGATAAATAGTTGCAGTTTTTGGTCAGACTCAACTACGGTATTGCAGTGGATACACAGTTCCCATCGTAGGCAACAATTGTTTGTGGCCAATCGAGTGGTTGAGATACTAGATACAACCGATGTTTCGCAGTGGAAACATGTGCGCGGTATCAACAACCCAGCGGACATTGGCACCAGAGCAATCGACATTGAAGAACTCAAGAGAAGTGAGTGGCCCACTTGGCCGGTTTGGTTGAAGCGACCAGAAAGCGAGTGGCCAGAGCAAGTGAACCTAATCTTTGCATCAGATGAAGAGAATTTACCCTCATCAGCCTTCATGATACAGGTCATGATACAGGCTGAAGAAGAGAAAGCTGTTTTCAGGGGGAACGTTTCAGTAACTTTAACAGACTAGTGAACACAGTAGCATACGTACATAGAGCATTGAACAAACACAAATCAGCGACACTCGTAGTCAGCATTGAAGAAAGAGAAAAAGCAAAAACAACAATCTTCAAGTTACTACAGCAAGAACAATTTGGTGAAGAGATGAAATCTCTCAAAGCTGAAAAAGAAATTCCAAAAAAAGCAAAATCCTACAATTCTCACCTTCCGAGATGAAGAAGGACTTGTTCGAGCCAAAGGCAGAATAGGCAAAAGTCATTTGGACTTCAATGCAAAGCATCCAATTTTGCTACATTGGAAACATCATGCGGTTGAAATATTCTTGCGAAACGAGCAGAAAGACAATCAACACGAAGGCACTGAACATGTGAGGAACATTGTTCAGCAGAAGATGTGGATACTAGGCAAAGGGAACGCCTTAAGATCAATCGAGAACAAGTGTGTTAACTGCAGAAAAGGCAGCACAAACGATAGCACCAGTAATGGCAGATCTACCCGAAGAGCGGTTAGATGCTTCAACAGCCTTTACAAATGTTGGAGTTGACTACGTTGGCCCTTTCATTGTGAAGATATGGCGCAGAAACGAGAAGCGATGGTGTTGTCTGTTTACTTGTCTAACTATGAGAGCGGTGCATATAGAAGTGGTACCCAAGTTAGACACAGATAGTTGTCTCAATGCAATAATGAGATTTATTGCTCGAAGAGGCAAACCGAATAGGATCATCAGTGACAACACCACAAACTTTGTTGGAGCTGAAATAGAGTTTGCAGAGTATGTTCCAGCATGGAACAAAGAAGGGATCGAAGAACCTCTAGCTCAACGAGGGATCAGATAGAAGTTCAACCCATCCGCAGCACCTCACTTTGGAGGAGTATGGGAGCGGTTTGTGAGAAGTTGCAAAAAAGCAATGAATGCAGTGTTGGGGAACAGATCAGTCACCGAGGATGTTCTCTCAGCAAAGATGTGTATTGTTGAGCAGACATTGAACGCAAGACCTTTGACACCAGTCAGTTCAGACGTTAACGACTTAGAAGCATTGACCCCCAATCACTTCTTGCTTGGCAACAGGAACGTTTGCTTACCCTACCTACCAAGCGCAGAAGAATTTGTGGATCATCGAAAGCTCTTTCGACAAACTCAAGCATATGCAAATCTCATATGGGACAGATTTCGGAAAGAATATCTGCCGACTCTGAATAATCGGCAAAAATGGCGATCTACGTCGAACGAAAACCTTGAAGAAGGCGATCTCGTTTGGTTGATCGAAGACAGTGATAAGCGTGGATATTACAACCTATATCTAGTTACGGAGACCATCGATGGGTCTGACGGCGTGATTCGATCAGCGATAGTTCGAACGAACGACGGAGTGTACAAAAGACCAGTAGTGAAGCTCGCCCCAGTACCACCTGGAAAAGATGTTTTCGCGATAGAAAACAGGGCCGGCGATGTGGCGGCTGAGCTTACTAACTCAATTATCTAATTGAATAGCGCTTCAAGGCCATTTCGAGCCTCAAAGCTAGAATAGCATGACAAGCCAAATATAATGCTACATTCTATCGAAGCCATACAGATTTGTTCACTTTGTTCAACATTTATATTTAGCAACTATTATTAGTAGATAATTGTCATACCTGAAGTAAACCTCAAACTCGAACTACCTTAACCAGCAGCGAAACAATACTACGACTTAACAGTATTGCATCAGATTCTTTGCGATTGGATTGCGAATCAACCTGTTATTGATACAGAATATCCGACAAAACTTCTACGTGGTTAACAATTTTCCCATGACATCAACTTTACACTAAAAAAGTGACGTTATGGAAAAGAGTTCAGATTCTGTCGACATTATTATCTACAACCAATCAACAGTTGAATTTAACATCTAAATCCACGTGACTAGCAGTATAAAAGGAGCTTAAAAACTACCAAAAATCAGTTGAAATTTGCAATTTTGGTTATTTTAAACTGACATACAGTGCGTATTGAAGCACACTTTTTTGAGCAAAAAGTTACTTGTTATCGTGTCTTAATTCTGTAGATTATATTAGTGATTGTAAAGTTTTATCTTTACTTTGAATTTTGAAAAGAGAATTAACTTTGATATTCTCAAAACTTTCTTTCTGAGGAACGAAGTTTCTAAGTATGAGAAACTTTGTGCAAAGCATAAAATCACTTTTTTACTGGTTTTAACGAAGCCTTCTCTAGTTCAACATTGGGGTTACTGAAACCAATAGAGAGACTTGCTAACATTAAAGTTAGAAAATATTATTCTTGTTCAGTTATAGTTACAGTAACTCACCCCCTTTCTGTAATTTTTGTAGCAGAAAGCTGAAACTTTGTAGAAGTACAGCCAATTTACAAGGCAACAAATTGTTGGAAATAGAATTACTATATTTGATTTAACAAATATAGTAAACAAAACGAAACAAAAATTTTGTTAACAAAAACGAAACAAAAATTTTGATTGTTTCAATTTGAATTGTTTGTTATTCTGAGAGAAACAAGTTTGTTATACAGCAAAACTGTTCAATTAGTTATGAAGTGCAATTGAGCAACAAGTAATGCAACGGTAATCTACAGTATAGCGGATAATACAGTTCACAAAAGTTAACTGCAAAAACACAATATCCGGACAGATTTGAAACTGCTGAAAC
This sequence comes from Convolutriloba macropyga, assembly GCF_964194025.1. Lineage (NCBI taxonomy): Eukaryota > Metazoa > Xenacoelomorpha > Acoela > Convolutidae > Convolutriloba > Convolutriloba macropyga. The sequence goes on along the minus strand of NC_134468.1, from coordinate 39,618,859 downwards.
GAACTGGGCGGTATAAAGTTTTCCTTGACTTTGATAGAAGAGCAGCCGTTACACCGATAGAAGGAAGAGGAAAAATAAGTATTCTTTCCTTGCTGACACTAAGCTACTCGTTCACCAAATTAAAAGAAAAATAATGGCAAAGTTCAATAGGCCCTTGTTATTTTAAAAAGCAAAAAAAATTTTAAAAGTCAAAACGAGCAAACCTACAGGAAAATAGATACAGTAATTTGGAACCCTTAAGTAAGCCATTGGAACCTATCAACTTTGATGTGAATTATTCTGTTCTTTAATTAACATAAAAAAGCTCGAACTTTTTTAAAAAAAAATAGACCGACTTCATAGAATCGGAATTATTTCTTCGATTGTAACAGTCCAAGATTGAACCAAAACCAGTCCCGCTTTTGCTGTTTTTCCATTTAGAACAGTCAATTGTTTTGAATGCTTTAGATTTAGATATATTGTTAGTTAAAAGATCACAAATAAATTCTGCGTTTCTGATAATCATAGAGTGAAGTTAGCAAAAAACGGCAAAATTTTGATTCTAGACTACTCTCAATAGAAATGGAAGTGAAACTAGCTCCCTTTGTAGTTTACAAAGGTTGGGTTTGTTGTTTTTGGGGCGTGTACTTCCGTTAAATTTAATCAAAGTGGACTAAAGAAGCATATTTCGGGAAATTTTTGATGAAAAATGCTGAACTTTGAAATATTTAGCCAAAACTTTTGGCCAGAAAAATTTAATCGAATTAGTCAACAATACTTTTTGTCTTTAAAAAGAAAATCAGCAGTACTATGGTTAACAATTTTTACAATTTTTTAGGCGAAATGCCGGAAAATGTGAATAAAAAGAACGGAAATCCGTCTATTATTCACAAAACTTCAAACCCTCGATAACTCTCTGTAAATTTTGAAATTCGAAAAAATCTTTTCAATTCCATATTGTACGCTGGAGGGGCTTTTTAATGATACCACTCACAACTCTGTTCGATGAATATAACGATCGGTCAAATTTGTCTGAACAAAAAAAACCGTTTGAGTATATAGTTCCTCCACCCTCAAGAGGGGTCGGAACAAAAATGGGCACAGCCAATTTGTTACAGAATGCGATTTTTTTCCGGTTGACATATTTTCAATTAATTTCCTGTTTGAAGTGGTGGAAGCCGATTTGTTACGGTCAATTTACGATATAATGACTAAGAGAATGAAGAAAGCTTTGGAAGTAGTTTAATTTTTCTCATTTGTAGAGGCGGAATTTGAAAGTATCAAACCATTCGAAACCTTTTTTTATCATTATCAAAAAAGATGTTTTAAATATATCTTCCCGGAATGAAATCAGGAGTTGCAATCATATTGAAGTAACGGAGAGAAGAATTCAATAAAATTTTTTACAATTGAGTCAACCCAAATTCAAGTTTGCTCGAGATTGGGGGATAGCAGAAGTATTTTATGTACGTCTGGCTTGAAACATCACACGATGAGGTAGTTCCAGGCAGAGTCAAGCAGTGCTCATAGTCACTAGTCCGCACAAGTGTTATTTTTGCGGTCAAATTTACATGGTCTGGGCGGATTCAAGGACAGGATAATTTGATGCTCGTAATGAGAGAGACGAAAAATTAGACGCAATTGGGACTGGTGGGAAACGGATTCAAATGCAGTAAAAATTTCGTGCGGCGTTGAGGCTGATTAGAGGCTTTTTCGGTCTCGGACGCTCTGATCAAAAACAGTTTCCGTTTGCGACCTCGGCCAAGGTTGACTTCTTGAAAATGGTCACCACTTTACAAAAGCAACATTTTTAATTGTTCTCGGTTGGATGCATTGAACATTTTACAAAAATAGTTTCATCGATTTTTGCTGCAACATCAAAATTGCATTAACAAGTCGGCTTCACCAGTCTATTTCACGTCATAATAATTGCATTGTTAATGAAAGATCTTGTTGTCCTATGTTAACTCTGCTGATGTGACAATTAATTGCCTCTAATTTCCATTCCCTCGTTGCAACGATCGAAAAATGACTGAGCTCGCTGCTAAGGTTAATAACATTTAAGATTTGCACTAATTTGGGAAAAAGAGTTTATAATCAAGCACGTATTTAGCACATTTGTTTCCACTACAAAAAAGTTTTGTTTTCTTTGACGGAAAATAAAGCGTTAACAATTCAATGGAGGCCATCTTTTAAATGAAAATTCGTCAATTAATTTCCTAATGTCAAAAATGAATTTGTTTTGGATGATTTTATTCTTTAAGAGCATAAATAAAACTAACGGACAGCATTGCATGTGGAAAACAAGAAAGACATACCTAAAAATGAAATATGTGGTAGCTGGTAGCAAACAAAATCCCAGAATACAAACTTTCTGCCTCCTAAAAAAGTTCTTCAAAAACTAGAAAGGTTTTGCTTACAGGGATACAATCACAGTCTCAAAACTATACACTGTTATGTTACAAATTTTTTCATATATATGAATTAGAATGGGGGGCGGCATAACCCATTTTTCATGAAAAAGTCTTTTGAATGTCCAATTATGTGTCCAATTCCTTTATTATTTCGATTAAATTACGTTTTCCTTGATCGCTTTTTTTGCCGATTTGTACACAAAAGTTTTACAGCGCAATCAGGTAAGAGCTGCTCTCCATTTTATTATAGGAAAAAGGTAACATAGCCTAGATTTTGTGGTTCCAAACCTGTCCGCAAAAAATCTTTCTCCAATTTTGCTTTGATAACTGTATATCTGCTATTTTTCATCGTTGAATTAAAAAACAATTTCCATCTTTTGGCTAGTTTTAGTTTTCAATATCAAATTAAAATGTGTTTGCTACCAATAACACAAAAAAAAGATTTCTCAATTTTAGCCGTTCAATCCGATAGGGACAAAAATCTAAGGCAAAGATAGGTATCTGAGAACTTTTTATGCAGAGTTGCTCAAACCTACATCGGTTTTTTTCTTTGCGCTCACGAGCTGAAACACCAAAAGCTGGGATAATTTCATTTGAATAGCAGCTTAAATAGTTTTTTGTAAATACAGCGCACATTTTATCTGCAGATATAGGACATCATTTGTATTAGATACACAAACACAAATGGGTCTCCCCCCTTATAATTGTTTTTATATACTTCTTCCTACGTTTGCTCAACTTTGGCATCAACAGAACTGTTTTTCTTTGCAAAAACATTTTAGGCTATTAGAAGTATTAGCTTGAGCTTCAAAGCAGCTCATTTCTTCAATTAGAATCAGTGCGGATTGAAATGCACCGTCAGAATCCTCAATCAAGGGTTTTTGTAACTTGACCAATTTTTTAAAATCCTTGTTTGGCATTCCCTTCGCCCCCCGATCAATTTTGCTTAGAATTCTATCTGAGACAGTTTTCTTTTCCTGCCGGTCTTTAAAAATAAGATATCCGAGATCAAAATGTGGTAAGCTTGTGTAAGTCGAAAGAATTTTCAATTCTTCGTTAATCACAATAGATAAACAGTTCTGCCACTCACCAATTTGTGATTTTTTGTTATTGCATTCCAAAACTTTCATATCAGAACTGACTGGTATCAAATGCCTTGCATTCAAAGTTGGCTCAACAAGTCAAAATATGGTTGAAACAACACTTCCCGTAAATGATAGGTCCTCAACACCTTACACACTGTTTGCTTCCAAATCTTGATATTCAGTCCCAAATTTCCTCTAAGTGGGGTGCCAAGAGTGGATTGAAACTTTGTTTGATCCCTTTTTGCACTAAATGTTCTTCCGTATACTTTTTTTTCCATGCGGCAACCTTCTTTGAATTCTACCTCCACAGCAAAAACGATCATCCAGTTGTCCTCTTTTAACAGCTTTTGGGCTATGAACAAGATAATAGCTTAAAATCAAATGACAGTGTCAGTTTTTGAACTATGTTTGTATTCACGGCTCAAACTTTTTTACAGTTTTACGAACAAATACATTGGTTTCATTTCTGCGCCCAAGTTTTACGCCAGAGTAACCAAAGCAGGCTACTCCAAAAACTTCAAAAACTCCCGATGCAACGATTTTTCCGTAGGTTGCGCGACTATTACTGGAGCTACAGATTGTACTCGGCCCCTTCAGCACCTGATACGTATTTCCTTATTGAATGCAAGGCTTTTCTAACGTTAACGCTCCAGAACTAATGTTGTACAAAGTTTCGGATATTTTCAGTTCCCTCAGGATAATTGCTTCGGGATTGTTGCGCTAGAATAGTTCGGCAAATTGATGTTTCAATTGAATCAAAATCTCATGTTGAGCATTGAAACACAACTATTTTTTGTTCATTCTGTGCTTTCAGAAATAACTCACCTTTTGTCGATTAGTGGTGATAATTGTAAAAAGTATTGCTGCTTCTTTCTTTCCCTTTTAGTTTTCAGAGACTTCAACTTTTCAGCAAAATATTTTTGCTGTTATAGCTTATAGATTCTTGTCCTTCTGTTTCCTGTCAATTTAAATACTATCAATTTATTCGGCGGCACCGTTTTGTTCAAAGCTTGCTGCACATATGCCATTGTAATTAGTAGACGACTGGAAGCTGCTCTATTGTTAAGGCTGAATATTCAGTTTTTTCTTCATCCTGAGTAATTGAGACCAATGCAGATTTGTTCCCGTCAACAAGGTGAACCCAACTGCGTCGTGAATGCCACTTATGTCAGGCCACCCAGCTTTATTCATCATCTCAGCAAATTGGTAGGTCACAAAAGTTTGTTTTTTTGCCCTGAGAGGTTTGTATTTATTGTAGTACGACAGCTGAATGCGACCAGAAACTGCAACTGTGTCACTTCATCTCGTGTTCATTGATAATCTGTTTCTTCGATCTCAATGTTCTGATTAAGCGTGGTTTATAAAGATGTCCCATCGGTGCCACACTGCATTTTCCCAACATAAATGCGAACTTACCTGAGTACTCTTTTCTTTGTTTACAACCATCGTGTCTTGAGATGCGTCGGCAAAAAATGTAGTTAAATTTTCTCTTCACTATCGATGCTGGTTTCAGCTAACACGTAAACTTGTTCCATCTACGCTAGGAATTGTGCTCCTTTACTTTGCTCCACTTCATTGTTTCTTAGTTGTTAATCTTTAATCCACATGTTCTTCAGAAGTGGTGTCCTGTGTACACTGAAGGGTGCAAATAAATCAATTGTTTCCTTTAACAAAAAACAAAGACAGAGAGAGAGGGAGGCAGAGAGAGGATCTTTCTCTGGGTCAGCGGGAGCCTCATTTTTTTGTTTGTTGAGTAATACCCCATCTAAGGTTGTGGTAGTGTAATTCAATCACCAGATGTTAAAACAAATTTTTTTTCAGACTAATCGTGAAAATTTCTACCGTAAAATTAAAACAGAACAATGCAATAGCGATCTCAAACAATGGTGCAAAGCGGAAGCTGAGTTTAACTTAAAGAAAAACAGTTATGGGCAAACTAAAGAAAGTAATGTAGTCAGAAAAGAATGAGAGAACAAATTTAATGCAGCCTTCAAATCGAAGCCAAATAGATATACATATTTTGTTCGCAAGTTTTTTCAGTTAGTTTCTTTATTACGTGATTATCAACAATAAAGTGAAATTAACTTAGAGTTGAAACTACTGCACTATAAGTAATATGGTTTTGTAGCGTATATAAAGTTTAGGTTATCAAATAATTCTTGTCGCCATTTTTTTTTAAAAAATGATTTGCATCAAATTCTGTTGTTGATATGGAAAATTTGACTAAATTTTAAAAAATTAACTGCTTCTCCGGAGGTCAAATATACGATGAAAAAATAATTTGGTGTTCGCTTTCTGGTCACTGTCTGTCCACATCTTTGTCTGCAACCAATCAGTGAAAAAATGGCATGTGAATCGGTATCAATTGTCGACGAACAGTACGCGAAAGTATCAAAGGTATGTTGGAAAATCCGAAAATTGTTGACAACAAATTGAGACTTGCTGCGTAATAAAAAACAGTTCCCCAAATTTCGATAATCTTAAGTTTTTTGAATAATCAAGTTAGGATCTCACAAATTGCTGTTTTCTCAACTTCGATTTTTGGCAAAAATTGTCTCATACTAATAACAGATAGGAGATCAAAGTTGATTGCCCTGAGAAGTGGTTAGGACACCTTCTTAGAACTGGACATAGTGGATTTTTTGCAATAGCTATGAATTATAATTTGAGATATTGACCCATTTCGAGCAAGTTGTGATTCCTTTACATAAAAAAAACCTTTAGCCCAATGAGCGAAGCACATTGCTCATCAAAGCTGCACAATTAGTTTTGGGATTTATTCAGTATAAAAGAAAGCAGCGCTAATCTACGATATAGCAGATAATTCAGTTCGCAAAATGTAGCTGCAAAATGTAACGTCCAAACAGATGCCGATGAGTGTTGTGAAGTGTTTTTTATAAGTGGGAGAGGAGCCGTCACCAGCATTTTAAAACAAAACAAAATTGCAAGATTTTAATTGCTCACTGCTCAGACTTTTGGTTGTTCATCACCCTTTTGGTTGTAAAAATCTGACTACAATGAAATTTGTAGAGAAAAATTCTACATTTTTGCGTATATTTTAGTTTAGAGGAGAAATAGCAGCAATTCCATTTGGTGAGTATCAGGTAGATGGTGGCTTTCATCAAATGTTTTTTCTTTAATATTTCGTCGTGCGAATTAAAATGTTTCTACGTTCTATACATATTAATGCAAATACTCCCAATGTTAAAAATTGACGAATCTGTTGCTAACAATTTATCACATTTTTTAGTATTGGAGATTTTGGTAGTTATTTTGGTGTTATCATAATATTTAAAATTCACTATCATAATATTTAAAATTCACTATATCATTGAAGTTACCTGTTGATATTAGTCATAATTTGAACTTCTTTGAGATAACTGTTTATCAGTGTCTACAAAAACGAAGAGAGAAAATATCGGAAACGCTGTTTGCTAATGACCAATCATTATAGCGGATAACAGCCACTTCTGACAATAATAATTTATTTTCACAGATTTTAACCTAGTTTTGAAAAGAGCGCTAGTTGTTTGTTTGCCCTATTAGCCGTCAAATTATATGTGACAGTGAACTGATTTTTCCTTATTGAACCATTTCAAAACAGATCATTGGTACAATTTGGTAATTTTATTGTTCAGAAACAGGATATGCGGATAATAAATCAATTTGCCCGCTTATTGTTGGTAACCTTTTGTGAAATACCAAATAAATTTATCAATATAAAGAAAATTTTTTGAGCTGCTTTTGATGTGAGATGGGGAAATCGTTTACACTGAAGACATTTTTAGCTCTTGAATTTGTGATTTAAAATTTAGTCACTTGGCTCGCTCCCATCTGATGTACATTTTCAAATTCAAAGAGGTGTAAATTGTATTTGTTCAAAGCGAAATCTCCACACTTGAATGGGCTTTTAAGTCAAGTCCCAATTAAACACAACAAGCTGATGCAAAAATTAATTGCCATTTTCAAATAAAAAATCAAAAATCCTTCCCAATATTTCACTCTGATTTCCTCGCATGAAACAATTCTGCGGTTTGAATTGAGTATTCTTTTGAAATTTGGGCAAAATGAGGCTTCAAAATTACTACCGCTGGGCTATGTTATCCTTGTAGTACAGAATTGATAGTACTGGATAAAGAAAAGATTGGCTACTTTCAAATTGTAATTATTTTTAATGAGTAAGCTTAAATTTCATCCCACAAAGTATCAAATTTACCCCCACAGCTATAGACGGGCATTTATTCACGCGCGGCCCTTTCAGCTTTTAAACTGATTATAAACATGTAATCAATTCTTTGGGAAAAGCATACTTTTCAACTTACGGTAAGCAGATAGTGAAATCTTTTCTTGATAAAAAGTTGGTAGACATTTTGTTTACCGAGTTTACAGCGTTGAGTACCGTTTTGTTATTCAAGTCCCGTTGGATTGAAAAATTTCACTAAACAAGAACTGAGAAGATTGAATTAAAACAACTCATTTTATTATTCGAACGTGCAGCTACGAACGTTCGGCAACCTGATGACTGTTAGTTTATTGTTATTTTTTAAAAAGAATGTCTATAAACACATATTGAGCTTCAGATATTTCCTGTTGTAGTCCCCCCTCCCCCCCCCCCCCACCCGAAATTCTGCAACCCCACTTATACATGCTTAAGTAAATTGAAACAGGATCTTTTCTGTTAAATCCCCGACGACCATTTACCCCCCCCCCTTCTACAGGTTCCAGCATATAGTTTGCATTTCATTCACTTACATATACGATTGTAACGGCTGCTCTCCTATCACAGTCAAGGAAAACTTTACACCGCCCAGTTCGTTTCAGCGGTTTCAAATCTGTCTAGATATTGTGTTATTGCAGTTACATTTTGTGATTTGTATTATCCGTTATACTGTAGATTACCATTGCATTACTTGTTGCTCAATTAGTCTCAATAACTAATCGCTCAGCTTTGCTGAATAACAAACTTGGCTCTCTCAGAATAACAAAATAATTCAAATTGAACAATAAAGTTTTTGTTGAGTTCTGTTAATAACTCAACTTATAAATCGAAATTTCAAATTATCTCGAGGTACAGTCCTAGATAAAAGACTTCTCTATTGAATGCATTATTAATTAACCAGATTAATTAGGTAAAAAAAAAGCGCGAGCGCAAAGAAATTGCTTTTATTAATTTCTCAATATTCGCTTTACCAACTAATTTCTAGTCATAAATTGGCCTCAATAACACCAATTTGAAACTTTGCTAGGCTTTGTTAAAATCAGTAGGAGCAACTGACTATGTGCTTTGCACAAAGTTTTTCTTACTTAGGAACTATGTTCCTCAGAAAGAAAGTTTACAGAATATCAAAGTTAATTCTCTTTTCATAAGTCAAAGTAAAGTTAAAACTGTAAAATCACTAATATGATCTACAGAAACAAGACACGATAACAAGTATTTTATCCCTCAAGAAAGTGTGCTTCAATACGCACTGTATGTCAGTTTAATAAGACAAAATTAACGAGTTTCTTCTGATTTTTGTAGTTTTTCAAGCTCTTTTTATACTGCCGTACATCTCAAAATTGCATCTCTGATTGGATTTAGATCACTATTTCGTAAGATTTTCTGAATACACTGAGTTTGGGGTTCGGGATACCTTATACGGTGTCCCGCACTCTCTGAAATTTCATCGAATCTGGCTTACCAAGTTGGGTATATCTTACTCCGTTGAGCTCAATTTGTGTGATTTTGAACACTCGAGTACGTTGCAGTAATAGCCCAGTTCGAGTTTCAATTCCAATTGATGTATGACGATTGTGTACTAATACTACTTGCTAAATATAAATGTTGAACAAAATGAACATATCCGTATGGCTTCGATAGAATGTAGCATTAATTTTCGCTCTTCATGCTATTCTAGCTTTAATGCTTGAAATGGCCGTGAAGCGCTATTAATATTGGCTACTATCAACCAAACGATATCGCCTTCTTCAAGATTTTGCTCGCCGTATATCGCCACTTTCGCCGGTTGTTCAGAGTTGGCAGATATTCTTTACGAAACCTGTCCCATATGAGATTTGCATAAGCTTGAGTGTGTCGACAGAGTTTTCGATGCTCCACAAATTCTTCTTCGCATGGTAGATAGTGTAAGCAAACGTTCCTGCAAACGTTCCTGCAAACATTCCTGCAAACGTTCCTGCAAACGTTCCTGCAAACGTCAATGCTTCTAAGTCATTATCATCTGAACTGACTGGAGTCAACGGTCTTGCGTTCAATGTCTGCTCAACAATACACATCGTTGTTGGAAGAACGTACTCGGTGACTGATCTGTTCCCCAAAACTGCATACATTGCTTTCTTGCAACTTCTCCCAAACCGTTCCCATACTCCTCTAAAGTGAGGGGCTGCGGGGGGTTGAACTTCCATCTGATTTTTCGTTGAATTAGATCTTCTTCAATCCCCTCTTTGTTCCATGCCGCAACGTACTCTGCAAGCTCTCTTTCAGGTCTAACAACTTTTGTCCCGTTGTCACTGATTATTGTACTTGGTTTGCCTCTTCGTGCAATAGATCTCAGAATTGCACTGAGACAACTCTCTGTGTTCAGCTTGGGTGCTACTCCTAAATGCACCGCTCTCATAGTTAGACATGTGAAAAGACAACACCATCGCTTTTCGTTTCATCGCCCAATCTTTGCAATAAAAGGGCCAAAGTAGTCAACATCAACATTCGTAAAATCTGTTGAAGCATCTAACCGCTCTTCGGGTAGATCTGCGATTGCTGGTGCTATTGTTTGTGGTCTGCCTTTTTTGCAGGTAACACACTGGTTCTTGATTGAGCTTAAGGCATTCTGTATGCCAAAGATCTATATATTCTGCTGAACAATGCTTCTTACATGCTCAGTGCCTTTGTGTTCATTGTCCTTGTGCTCGTTTCGCAAGAATGAATCACCGCTAGATGTTTCCAATGTAGCAAAAATGGATGCTTTGCATTGAAGTCTAATTGACTTTTGCCTATTCTGCCGTTGGCTCGAATAATTCCTTCTCTATCTAGCAAGGGTGAGAACTGTAGGATTTTGCTGCCTCTTCGAATTTTTTTCAGCTTTGAGAGGTTTCAACTCTTCACCAAACTGTTCTTGCTGTAGTAACTTGAAGATTGTTGCTTTTGCTTTTTCTCTTCCTTCAATGCTGACTACAAGTGTTGCTGGTTTGTATTTGTTCAATGCTCGCTGTACGTATGCCACTGTATTTACTAGTCTGTTAAAATTACTGAATCGTTCCCACTGATTACCAGATTTCTTCTCTTCAGCCTGTATCATGAAGATTGTTGAGGGTATATTCACTTCATCTGATGCAAAGATTAGGTTCACTTGCACTGGCCATTCACTTTTTGGTCGCTTCAACCAGGCCGGCATAGTGAGCTACTCATTTCCCCTGAGTTCCTCAATGTTGGTTGCTTTGGTACCAATTTCCGCGGGGTTGTTGATACCGCTCACGTGTTTCCACTGTGAAACGTCAGTTACATCCAGTATCTCAGCTAATCGATTGGTTACATACACTTTTTGCTTACAATGAGAAATGTGTATCCACTGCAATACTGTAGTTGAGTCTGACCAAAAACTGCAACTATTTATCTTTATTTTCCGTTCCTTGACTATTATTTCCTTCAATCTCACTGCCATGACTGCGGCTTGCAATTCAAATCGGGGTATTGAGAGCCTCATCGGTGCCACTCTACATTTTCCAAAGACAAATGCTAAGTCAGCTGAGTATTTTTTTTTGTGAACGTAGATAGGCCACTGCACACATCGTGTCTTCAGATGCGTCAGCAAACACATGAAGTTCAGTTCTGTCCTCTCTGTTGAAGTACCTTCTATCGATGCTTGTTTCAGCCACTATTGGAAGTTGTTGTTTCCATCTCAGGAATTCGTCTTCTTTGCCAGGCTCCACTTCGCTGCGCCAATGTTGTCCATTCTTAGTCCAGATGCGTTTCGGAAGTCGTCTCATGTGAACACTGAACGGAGCAAAAAATCCGATCGGGTCGAATAATGAAGATACCAGTGATAGAATCTTCCTCTGAGTTATCCCTGAGCACTGAGGATCCTTCCGTATTGGGTTCCTCTTCGAATTGTTTCGTGTTGAGATTGACTTCAAGTCCTCTGGGATTGCTTCGGTAACTGCATCGTTGTTGCTTATCCACTTCTTCAATTCGAATCCATGTTGTGAGAGAAGAGGTTGTAGTTGATTGAAGACCTCAGTTGCTTCTTCAGGGGTTTCTACTGATTTGATGAAATCGTTTACGTAGAAGTTGTTTTGTATTGCCTTTGTTGCTATTGGATACTCTTCTTCGTTGTCCAGTCCCACTCGTTTGGGGCATAGCTTGCCCAAGTTGGAGAACTTTTAGCACCAAACACGTGACGCTGATAATCGTAAATCTGAACGTGCTCGTTGGTTCTTGGACGCCATAAGAACCTCAAGCAACTTCTGTTCTGTTCGGGAACTTGCACTTGTAGAAACATCGATTAGATGTCAGCTGTAAGGGTTAATTGTCCTTCACGAAATCTAAAGATTGTTCCAATCAAGCCGTGTTGCAGATCAGGTCCTGCTAGTACTTTGTCGTTTAGGCATACTTCTTTGTACTTTGATGAGCATTGCAACAACAGTCTTTCTTTGCCAGGCTTGTTCGGGTTTAGTACTGATTGGTGGGCAAATACCATTATTTCCGGAAGGTGTCTTTCACTTCGGTCTCGTCCAATATCTTTATGGATCCCTTTTCTGCATTTGTATCCATTGACTGTTGATACAAACTTTTCACATTTGGGTCCCTTCGAAATCATCACTCCAGTGAGTAAAGCTGACCCAATGCTCAGCTGTAGTTGTTCGGTAGGTTTGGCTCTGGTTCAATCCACAGCTTTCCCACTTCGTACCGCTCGCCTGTGAACTTCGTCGTACTCTCTAGAACCCTCTGTGCCTGCAGTTCCTTCTTTGACTGACCGACGACGGTGATTTTGGAAGCATAGGTTTCTATGTCCCACCAGATTTGGATAATCTCAGCTACTTTCACATCTTTTGTGAAGGCAAAATGACAAACATTTTGTCTTCTTTTGCCGTCATGGGTCCACTGATTACCCATCCTAGCTCTGTTAGAACGGTGAAAGGTTCACTTGGTGTTCCTATCTTGTAGTCCAATGGGCGTTGTAGCTCATAAGCATCTTGCCCAAGGATGATGCCAACTTCCATCAAAATGGAGCTTTTGTTGGGTAGAACACTTAAGTAATTGAAGCTTTGCGTCAGCTAGTTGTAGTTGTAGTTTGTGTTCACCAAGGAGATTGACGGGCGTGCAAACGCTTCGATTGAATGCACCTTTGAATGAAGTCTGTTTATTTTGAGAAGAACCCTTGCTGTCTTCATATCCTTTGTTCCTTGAATGCCAGCTATGTTGAGCGCCTTATCGGCGTCTTGGGCTGGTAACATCTCTTGCACACTTCAATCAATGAATCAAATAGTTGATCCGCTATCGAGGAAAACTTATGTGTTCAGCCGGTTGCCACAGCTCTGTATTGCGAACGCTCTGACAGGAACTATCTGAAGGAGTCTTGTAACTTCCATACTCTGGTTGATTGTTGTTGCGCTTAAGTTGACTGCCTGATTGTCCTCGTCCATTTGGCTTTCTGAGTGTATCAATCGGTTGTGCTTCTTGATGCATCCATTGATACCGCACGCATTGACTTTACAATCTTTGATTGCATGTCCTTTTCCTAGACATCTGTAACATAAGCGTTGCTTCCTCACTACTGCGTAGCCTCACTCATGTTCCTCAATAGTGGACAGTTCCATATTTTATGAGTGCCATCAGCTAGCAAGCAGTAGTCACTTTGCATTTGCTTCGTTTCTTTCACGTTCGAACTAGCACTGATGTTCGATGTTTTTGAGAACCGTTTGTCTCTATTTGTGCCTCTTCGGTCTTTTTTTCTTCGCTCTCCCCTGAAAGCTAAAAACCCTTCGTGCCCAAAAGCTATTCTAGATAAACATTTTTCAAACATTATCAATTCAGGCCAATCTTCACCTTTATCATCAATATAGAACCACTACTTCTCTTTGAGAAGTTGAGGTAGTTTATCTACTGCCATATACAGTCACGAGCTTGATTGCAGATCACCAATCTGCTTGTACTCTTTGAGCGCATTCACGAATTTTGAAACAATAACTGAAAAACTCATCAGACCTGTTGCGTCGTGAGATTTCACCTGACTTGCTTTAACAAGACTCTCCAGCTGTGCATCAATGAACACATGAGGCCTTCCAAACTTCCTCTCCAGAATGCTCCATGCAGCACCATAAAACTGTCGAGAATAGCCCATTCCAGAGATTACTGACCTTGCCTTGCCTGTCAGTTGAGTCTTCAGATGGCTCATCTTCTCTGAGTCTGGTATAGGGCGTTGATCCACTGTAGCAATGAACCACTCTTGCCATTCGAGGGGTTTCCATCGAAGCTGTTCAACTTCAAGGTAAGCTACTGCTACCTGTATACCCACTGTTGTATCGTAGTACACCAGCTCTGGGGGAAACGTCCCCGTCTTCAACACTTGAGTATCGGTCTCGTGAACTGCGATATCTTGAGAAGTGACTGTGCCTGTTCACTTGAGTGATTGCTTCGAAGCGAGCTGTTGATCGTTCTGTCGTTAGAAAGTTATCGATCCTACTGGCCCAGTCTGAGACATCTCTTGTCTTTGGGGTCCAGTTGAAGGGTGATTTGTCTCGAGCACTAGTTGATTGGAACGAACATCATCATTGTCTAATGCTGTTCTCTTCCTTTTGCGCTCTTGCTCACGCTCTTCCTCCAGTAGTTGATGCTTAGTTTCCAGTTCCTTCTTTTGCATTTTCAGCTCCAGCCTCCTCCGTTCGAACCGTGCCTGTTCCAGCTGCATCTTAGTGTTGAATGCGATATCGAATTTCTTCTTCCTTTCCTCACACCGTTGCTTTGATGAAGATGTTTCCGAAGCATTCTCCGTCCCTTGGCCACTTGCTGTCGCTCCATTTTGTACTCTTTGAGCAACTAGGTTGTCCGTTGGGTAGTTATTGTTGTTCTCGCTGTCATTCACTGCTTGATTTGTGTTGCTTTGTTCTTCATTCACTGCTGGTTGCGTGCCTTTGCTCATATATGCAAGCTAATGATAGTCCAAACTTGCTTTGCACTTTCTTGCTTCTTTCAGATGTTCTTAAACAAAATTAGCTTGATAGGGCACAACCTTGTTTGGACTCTGCAGTTGCGCAGGTATTTCCTCCTCTAGAAGCTGAAGGGTCTGTTGGTAGAGGACCTTTAGTTTGTTGGGTCGCCTATATTAGTGTTAACTTCTTCCACAAAATCTTGGAACTTCTTGTCGTACGTTTGAGCTGTTGATTGAAACTCCTCTCTTGGGGTTGTGCTTGGATTGCCTGGCTGCCGTTTTTTTGCTTTGGTGGTTCCTTTTAAGCGAGGTCAACTCTTCAACGTGTTTTGTGAACTGCACTCGCACCATTCGCTCAGCCTCACTGGTGTTGCGCTGCTGATTCGTTTGATTCTTTTTGGCTGGTGCCTTCGGCACTCTCTTCATCAGAGTGGACAACAGTTTGCCTTCCACTGTCTTGGTCAGCGGAGCAAATGTAACGGCTGGTCTCCTATCGAACTCAAGGAAAACTTTACACCTCCCAATTCGTTTCAGCGGTTTCAAATCTGTCCAGATATTGTTTTTGCAGTTAACTTTTGTGATTCGTATTATCCGTTATGCTGTAGATTACCGTTGCATTAGTTTTTGCTCAATTAGTCTCAAAAACTAATCACTGAGCTTTGCTGAATAACAAACTTGTCTCTCTCAGAATAACAAAATAAGTCAAAGTGAAACAATAAAGTTTTTGTTGAGTTCTCTTAATAACTCAACTTTTAAATCGAAAATTCAAATTATCTTGAAGTACAGACCTAGATAATAGACTTCTCTCTTGAGTGCATAATTATTTAACCAGGTTAATTAGGTAACCAAAAAGCGCAAACGCAAAGAAAATGCTTTAATTAATTTCCAAATATTCGCTTTAATAACTAATTTCTAGTCATAAATTGGCCTCAAAAACACCAGTATGAAACTATGCTAGGCTTTGTTAAAACCAGTAGGAGCAGCTGACTATGTGCTTTGCACAAAGTTTCTCTTTCGCAGGAACTATGTATCTCAGAATGAAAATTAGAGAGTATCAAAGTTAATTCTCTTTTCACAAGTTAAAGTAAAGTTAAAACTGTACAATCACTAATATGATCCACAGAAACCAGACAAAATAACATGTAATTTGCCGCTCAAGAAAGTGTGCTCCCATACGCACTGTATGCCAGTTTAATAAGACAAAATTAACGAGTTTCTTCTGAATTTTGATAGTTTTTCAAGCTCTTTTTGTTATGCCGTACATATCAAAATTGTATCTCTGATTGGTTGTAGATCACTATTTCGTAAGATTCTCTGAATACAGTGAGTTTGGGGTTCGGGATACCTTTTTCGGTGCCCCGCACACTCTGAAACTTCATCGAATCTGGCTTACTAGGTTGGGTATCTCTTACTCCGTCGAGCTCAATTTGTGTGATTGTGAACACTTGAGTACGTGGCAGTAATAGCATAGTTCGAGTTTCAGTTTCACTTCATGTATGACGGTTGTGTATTAATAATAGTTGCTAAGTATAAATGTTGAAAAAAATGAACAAATCCGTATGGCTTCGATAGAATGTAGCATTAATTTTCGCTCTTCATGCTATTCTAGCTTTAATGATTCAAATGGCCTTGAAGCGCTATTCATTTTGGCTACTGAGTTAGTAAGCTCAGCCACAACAACGTTTATGCAAAAACAATACTTACAACATAATGAAGCAGAGAAGTGTTGAAATTAGGCCACACACGGTAATTGAAATTGGATTATAATGTCAGCAAACAATGAACAATAAATGTTTTTTTAACTTAGCGTTGATCGTTGAAATGAATGACTTCGGTAAAAAACATCTCACAGGACCAAAAATACATTTTGAGGGTTGGAAACAGACTGATTGTGTAGTTTTGGGGGAGGGCAGAAACAGAGAAGATCACTAAAACATATATTTACTTTGCATGCAAATATACGAGTTGCATTTACCAAAACTAACAAATCGAAGTTTCAAATTCAACATATATACAGAAACAAAGTTTTGGATGAAACGAGAGCGTGAACTTCACATTTTTTGGCGTTTTTGGCCACAAGATTTGGGTGGACCAAATAAATTTTGCAGAAAGATAGTAAATATGCTTTTATTTCAGTTAATCGATTGGGTTGTGTTGAGAAAAAACCCGCTTGTTGAGAGCGCAAATATATCAACTATATAGAGCTGGGAGGGCGAGGGGAGGACAGTAAGAGAAAATCTCCGATTAAAACTTTGAAAATGTAACTGTTATGAACGAAAAATTAATTGGATTTTGCGTAGCATTATTTTTATTGGAACAAAATTTTGGCCAGAAAAAACTAAAATTTGAAAAAGGTACTGCTCTGTACATCTACCAAACGCAATTTTAAGCACATAAGTTCATCGTATAAGTATTCCAGATTACAAAAAGGAAGTTTGTTGCATCTCACACATTGAAATACAGTGTTTAAGTTTTCATTAATTGATAAACAAATAATTTCAACACAAAACATTAAAAGATATGATAAATCGTGAAGTGGGTGGGATATTTTACTATCTTTTTAGTTAAAAACTCTAAGAACTATTTCACCCATTTATGCTTGTTGAAATACACTACTAAATTTAGTGTATTTTGCAAGTCCATGTATGAGCAATACCCACTGGCCATATACCAATATAGTGGTTATGAAATTCAAACTGTAAAGCAACAACTTGTTTTTACCAAAATATAAACAAATTTAAAACTTCGTTTTTACAAACTTTTACAAGTAATAGACACCAAGAACTATAAGTATTTGACTTAACTCACCTGTTCATGAATATCATGGAAACCAGATTTTCACCCCATGCGACGACCATCAAAGTTGTTATCAAAGTTAACTAGCGTCCTTTTCTTGAGAAAAAACTTGCAAATTGGGATCTGCAAAACATTCATTATAGACTGTGGCTAGAGAAATCATGCAATGTGATTAGCAAAAAAACTGGTTGGCGCTATTCATATTTTTTTTGGTTTTTTATAATAGTGTTGCAGATTCATACAGAAACCTTTATGTTTTATGTATGCTTCCATGGGCATTCTCAAATTCTTAAAGGAAAATAATTGCTATATATAACGCCGTGATAGAAAAAAATCGTTTTAAGATCCCTTTCTTGTGCAAAGGCTGGGTAGAGATTGTTGCATATAACACGGCGCTTCGAGATTTCTTCGCAGAAAACTACGCGCGAGCTTTTGGATTAAATCTTACAGCACATGATTATGAGCAACCGGTATGAGCCTAAGCAGCGTTGCCTTTAAAAAAACCAACAGTACAAATATGAGGGGTGCTAGTTTGAGTTAAATCTAGTTCATAATTGCTGCTAAAATATTGCTGCTAAAAATTGCTGTAATCTAAAATAGATTACAGCAGAAAGTCAAAATGAAGTACTTAAGCACAAAAAACTTTGGTGCGGAAGTTTTTCCCCAAATTGCTAAATTGAACGTCTGAAAACCTATCGTTAAAATTTTGACTGCATGTCGCTTGTAAGCAATGGCGCGTTTGGTTGGGTTACATCAATTTTTCAGGCAATGGAAAAAAATCAATAATGAAGTGGGAAAACAGTAAAAATATGCTTTTCAGCGACTGAAGGTTAGTGACGATATTTCATGAAAACACGGAAACAAGGAAATATTTAGCACGGAGCAAATAAAGTAGACAGAAACAGAAAAAGCGAAAATTTTTTGCGATAAAATTTGTGCGGCAAAAATTAAAGTGCTGTCACGAAATCTAGGACAAAAGATCTTTAACGAGAGTTTTTTGTAAATTTAAAGTCGAGAGAATCAAAAGTGTCCTGAAGATCTAACAATAACAATTGTGGTTAATCAAGAACTTAAAATGTCATAGAGCCAAAATTGTACTGGAATTTTGAGTTATGAAGTAAGTTCAACGCTCGAGATAGATAGCAAGAAAAGTTTCTGCTCAATGCGCCTTTTAGGACACAACTGAAATATAAAAAAGAAGCATTGGTTTGCCTTGCACAATTTTGTAATGAAAACTGGTTTGTTTAAAAAACTAAGCGTCGTAAAATTTGCTGCTACATCGACTCACCCTTAAAAATCAACTTCCCATCGTCCAAATTACAACAAAATTGAAATGCTGTTGCATTTCTTTTGTAGCTAATAAAAAGCCAACAGGATTATTTTCGGTACCACAAGGTTGTGATTCTCCTTTCTCTAAACAATCAAAAACAATTACACGTAATCATTTGAACTAATGCACACACATAGCACACTAAAAACCGGTTGGCTAATATAGTATCAAAGTGCTAAATAGTCCAGATAGTTGTAAGCCATCCACCGCAAAACATAAACGCGGTGCTGTCTCACACCCTCTCGTACTCTACATAATTGATGTAGGCTTTTGCTATGCGAGAGCGTATTATTTTGCGTATTGAATTTTGCGGAGCGAAAAAGCACTTTAATTCTATTACTGAAATTGCGACGTGAGAGAAAGAAGAAGGAGAAGCAACTGATTTTGAATATGAGAAACTGAAAGTATAACTTGAGTAATTATAATCAAACGTGATCAAGTAATCAGACATGTCTGACAATGAGGCGCGAAACACAAGATGAGATGAATGAAACGTACCTTGAGACAGCAAAAGTGAAATAAATAAATTGTGATTAACTAGAAATGAAGCGCAAACTAAAATGAAATAAAATGTAACATCGTACAGAATTTTACTGCACTAAATAAACTGGAAGATAATTATTGAACAAAGGTATCACATAAACGCCGACGGATGTAGATGCAGTTGGAGCTGCAGTTGGAGCATCTACATAAAGCGGATGTAGATGCAGTTGGAGCTGATTTTAAGAGTTCGTTTTGCGAATCGAATTGGAAAGTGTCAAGCTGATTGCGTAGAGCGGGGAAGTTCGGCATTTTTGGTAATGCGCCCTTGCTTTGCGCGTGCAATATTGGGGCGAGATGATGAAAGTCCGCTTCCCGGCTCGCGTTGTCGATGTTTCATCTTTTTGTCTCCTTTGATTTTCCTCGTGTGCTCCTTGATGCGGCTTTGTATTCTTTCCTCTAGTAGTTTCTCACTGTTTCGAGGCCCTCGGCGGTAAGCGTAAAGTTTCAATGGAGTTTGCGGTTCTAGTAGCGGTCCGAACTTGGCGATGTCACTGTTTCTGATGGTCACAACAGCTTTACCAGGTTCCTTATTGAATGATGTAATAGGGCTTAATTTTAAGATATTTAATCCCGGTGTTAATACCTCGTAGATTGCAGCTAAGAAGTATATTTCAGTCCTTTTTTCATCAAAAATTGGCACACGGTATATGCGGTTGAAACTGATTAGTGGGAATTACAGATTTAAGATTCTTACCAGTTGCTGTACACGGTTTGCATTCTGTGGACTTCATTATGAGTTCGCGATTCATTTATGGCCACCAGCAGTGCGTGGCCATGTATATCATTCCCCAGGTACCGGGATGGCTTGCGTGGAGGTCATCAATGAACGCCTAGCGTAATGCGTTCGGGATCGCTACTTTCTCGTCTATGCAGACGCAGCCAGAGTGGACGTGTAGATCCCGACAGTAAGCGTGTATATAAAGATTTAATTCCTTTAGTCGTTATAAGTTGAAAAGTTATCACGCAGCTATTTGAGGGCCGCGTCTTTTCTAGTTAGGGAGGCTATGAGTGATTTACTGAATACTTTTCGACCGATATTATCAGAACTTGGGATTTGGAGGCTTGGGTTTAGCTGAGTGCTAACACCGGAAAATGTTGTTGCGGAAATTGAGGTAATTGTAGTTGGGGGAGGATTCGCTGTGCTAGAGGAGGTAGAAGGGGTGGAGGGTGGATTCGCTGGGCAGGAGGAGTCATGAAATTGGACTCGGGTGACTCGTTTCTGGGATGGCATAGTGATTTTGTTAGTTGAGTTGAATTTAATTTCAGATCTTTTAGACAACTTGATATGAGATTTAGGATTAAGTTGATTCGACTGAGTTCTAGAGTTGTTTTGGACAAAAAAGCACTGAATTTGTTTTTGGTTGGTGACTTTTGGAAACATGTTCGGAGTATTTCTTATTTAGCTGAATATTAGGCTTAAGTAAATGAATATCTCGCCCAACGGAATACTTTTCATTCCGAATTAGTAAAGCATGCGTGAATTGGGGTGTTTTTTGCTTAGCGAGTGTAGTGTTAATTGGTATTTGCGACGCGGGTTATTCATATTTGGAATTCTCTGACTTATAATTGGTATTTGTTAATGGATTTTGCGATAGGGGGGATGAATAAAATTCATGTTTGTGTATGCGACGGTCAATTGTGTGAATATTATTTATTGAACTTTAGGTATGATCACAATTAGTTGTGATTCACGGTTCGGGGTCATGTGATTTTGGTAAATTGTGCAAATGATGTGCGGATTGACTAGATTTTAAACTTAAGGACTTAAGGAGTAAGAAGATAAGGAAAGAAGGTCACTTTTAGCCACAATAAATTCATCATCATAAGCGGACACCTTTTTTTTATTTTTGATTAAGGTGTCGAGAGATGAAATCTACTCGGCCCATTTTTGCGACTGACATTTGCTCAATTTCAAATTGGAATGGTAAAAGTCTATCTACCCAGCGAGTTAAGCGACTATTGTATGATTTATTTTAGAACAATTTTCTTTCAGTATTGAAAGCAGAGCTCTATGATCTGTGATAACTTTGAATTGTTTAACGTACTAATAATTTTTGAAGTATTCATTAGACCGCGCTACAACCAGGAGCTCTAATTTGTTAACACTTTATCTCTCCTCATAAGATTTTAGGAAAAAAGATGTGAAAACATTTGGTTTCCTCCCGTCAGCAGTTAATTTTTCAAGAGCTGCTCCAAGACTGGAACAAGATGCGTCACATATAACACGTGTTTCGAGCTAAGGGTTATAGTGACAATTTTCATGTTGCATTCTCGATGCGGTTCTTTATTTCACTAAAACAGTTTTCATTTACTTCGGTCCAAATAATTGCAAAATTTTTTCAACAAAGGGCGTAATGGGGGGACTAATTTGGGCAATATATGGATTAATTTTACTTATATAGAATACAGAGCCGAAAATTTTGGAATTTGTTTAGTTTTTTGTGCTTCAAAAGACAAAATTGCCGATGTTTTGCTTTCGATCTGCAAAATAACTGATTGTGATATAAGGTAACCAAGCCAATCAATTTAAAATTTAGCAAAGTGACATTTTGGAAGGTTGATCGTAAAGTTTTCTTCATCCAATCTTCATCAAATATTGTTTATGGTCTTCCTCTGATTCTCTACTAACGACTAAAATGTCATCGAGAAAACAGTATGTATACTTTGAGCCAGTTTCCACTGGCATGTCTGTTAGAACTCAAAATCCAATTTGGAATCTGTAAGTGCCTGTCATGTCCCCGCTTGTTATACTTAAAATACAATGATAAGTTGTAACTGGATCTAAGTTCAGTTGACTCTACGCGTATTTCAAATCTTATGTAGAGAAGTAGGTAGTGTTCTGCGACGCCGGATCACTAAATTGTTGGGAAATGGATTGAATTAGTGTATCATTGTTTAGAATCTGGTACTTGTTTTTGGTGGATCGCTGTCTTTAATATTTTTGAATTGAGCACAAGTTTAATTGATTGATCTTTTCGACATTGATTTCTATTATTATATATGAGTTTTATTATTTTTCTTTTGTCAAGTAACTTTTTGGGTTCTTTTTTTGCTTTATCTTGCAAGTTATTTGGTATGCGTCTCCCTTTTTGGTGTCAATGTGGAAAATTTTTATGAAGTTTAGGTTTTGTTACATGCTTTTTTGAAAGTCCAATACGGGTTATGAGATCGGGAAATTGTAATGCTATAGGTTCTATTAGAGGTCTCAAGCCGTCTGCGACAACGTGAACATGGCGGATCGGTCGTACCATCCGTTATTCGATACGGGAATTAGAATTTTTCTTCCGATTTGAATTGGCTCGTTGGATAAAGTTTGAAGTTGTGGTTTAGCAATTTTGCGTACCCAGAACAATGTGAACTGCTGTTAACTACCGGTGATGCGAATGATTGGTTGAAAATACTGCATGCGCTTCCGGAGTTGACGAGTAGTGTTGTGGAAATAATGCCGATTTTGATCGGCATGTTTAGGGGTTCTATTTTTGCGTGGTCATTATGGATTGTCGCCACCATGTTATCGTCGCCACTACTATAGTCAGAATCATAGAGTTTTGATGAAAGTAAGAAGTTGATCGATTTTTCGGCGTGTGGTTCTCCATTTACTGTGTTTACTGATCTTTTCTTTGGGATTTGCGGCTTTTGGTTCCTTTGTTTGCGACATTGTTCACCAAACCACAATTATTGCAGGTTTTGCCCTTGGCGATACAATTTTCCCGTTGTTTTGGAAACCAATTGCCACCGGAAATTGAGCAGCAGAGAGGAGGACGACTGCATTGTTTGAGGAAATTCTTGGAAAATGACCAGTTTGATAATCGAGTGCTAGGTGGATACTGAATCGAGTTTACACTAGCCGGGATGAGATGAGAGTCTTATTGTGCTGTTGAATTTGTTGTTGGTTGCGCATTCCGAGTTCCATTTTAATCACCAGTTCGAACGCTTGTCTGAGCTCAACCGTTTGCTTAAGAAGTTCCTCTTGAGTTTGTGGATCAATTGAGTTGGTGATGAACACATCTCGTATCAGGGTTTCTTCCTTCTTCTCAAAATCACAATTTTTGGCTAGTTCTTTGAGTTTCCCGTAGAAATGTTCATTGGTTTCGCCTCGAAGTTGCTTCGTGATTAGGAAGACGTGTCTATCAAATGTAATATTTTGTGGACGAATGAATGCATCCTCTACTATTTTCCGTTGTCAAGATGTCGGTTGTAGAGTTTAGCCGTAGTCAAGTTGTCGGTCATTAAATGCGGTTTTTTGCAATTGAAAATCCTTCGTCCTTCTACACCGATGCTTAAGTAGGGTGGTGAAACTGTTTTTCGGTCCGCAAGTGGTCAGAATTTGTCCCCAAACTAGATTCCAATTTCGATCAATCTTTGACATTTGTTTTGCCACTTCAATTTTTGTGGGGCATTACGAGCGTTTCCTTTCCTCTCTGATTGGGCAGATGATCCGACAATTGTTTCTTCATAGATTGGTTTCAAGGAAAGTTCAGCCATCTCGGGTTTTGGGCCAAGTAGGGTATCAAGTATGATTTTCTCTTTTGTGAGTACCGCTAATTTGTATTGGACTCTGCACTCCTCCGATCTTAGAGTTGGGTCGGTTATCGTTTTGTCCCAGAATGCATTAATTCAAAGTGGTGTTCCTTTATTAGCCGGCTGCATCATGTCGTACTCTACTTATTTGATGTAGGCTTTTGCTATGAAAGAACGTAATAGTTTACGGATAGTATTTCGCGGAGCAAAAACACAATTTAATTCTATTACTGAACTTGCGGCGCAAGAGCAAGAAGAAAGAGAAGCAACAGAATTTGAATTGGAGAAAATAAACGTATAACTCAAGCACCTATCAACAAACATGATCAAACATGTTTGATCACGAGGCGGGAAACACAAGACAATATGAATGAGAGGTAATTTGAGACAGGAAATGTGAAATAAACTAATTGCGATGAACAGGAAATGAAGGGCAAACTAAAAAGAACTATGATGTAACATCATATTAAATTTTACAGCACCAAATAAATTGAAAGATGAATAATGTACGCAGGTATCACACGCCCAATTGACCTCAAATTGAGCCTTGACACCTATGTACTCATGAGTATCAGAAAAAACGACAACTGAAAATTTTTTCTCACTCGTTAAAAAAAATTTCTATCAGAAGATTTATTGCTATCAAATCTCAGACTCACAATAAATTTTCACCATGGTTGGCTCTAATCACTGACACTTCTCCGTGAAAAAGATTTACTTGAAAACAAGGTAGGAAGATCTAAGTTTATTTCTCTATGTTACAATCATTGAAGACATTAGGATTTTCTTTAAAAACTGATTAAAACATTTATTGTTGCATCCTAAGGGGAAGCAAAGACACCCGGTTGAAAAATCAGAAAATAGTCTATAACTTGGTTTGCATTAAAAACCAGCAATTAATAACTCGCTTAGAGAATGTTGAGAATGAAAAATTTGTTTTACTGAAAATTGAGATTATCAAACCCAGTGGACTACAGGTATGCGGTCATATTGAGCAAAATTTTTGTAGGACAAGCTGGTTTTTGCTACTATTCTTGCAGACCAACTGCTGTTGTATACGTTAAGTGAGACCGTTCTATATGGAAAGACACGTTACTTAAGACAGATTAAAATTTGGAAAAGTTGTGTACCCTCAGACACATTAAAATCATCATAGCGAATCAGAGCGATAGAGAGAGAGAGAGTTAGACAAAACACTCGAGCTCCTAGGTTGGTTCTTGATTGAGAGCAATGGGTATTTATTTCGTGTGCACGTCGTCATAGAGCATAGTTGCTTGATTTCAGAAACTGCAAAGTTACCGAAAATTGCTTAAATCTGCGAAGCTACTAAATTTCAGCTTTGGATTGTTGAAATTGCTCAATTAGATGTTTCTGACCGTAACTTTAGTTATGGTTATTGCCGGTATTACAATTATTGTTGATAATTCATTATCCGGAGTGAAATTTCTAAATGGTTGAAAGAGCAACCTTCCTGTGGACATGACATTACACTCCCAACAACAACAATAGGAAGCACCAAACAAATCTTTTTGAGTTTTGGGCGCTAGCCAGTCACCAGCTAGAAGCCTTCTAAAAAAATGCAAAATTCTACGGATCTGTTTTTGAACTTCGTTCTTCGTCATTTATGATGACAGTCATTTTAAAAGAAATGGTCAGCAGCCGTAGGTGGAGAAGGTTATTGAAGAGAAAAAATTGAAGAGAAACCATTCTCCCAAAAGACTGTAAAAAAAGTTTCAGCTGTTAGACAAATTGACTGTGCCATTGACTGTGCAAAAACTGGAAAAACGTTTATCGTCACCTCATAAACTTCTGAAAACAATATGAATGGATCAATTGCGTACTTTCGGGCTTAACTTGACTTTGATCAACATTTGTTCCTTATTTATAATCCCTATACAAGGTTTTCTCCAAATATTGTGACGAGATTTGATCATTGCAATAATTTCGAATTCTCTGATTTGTTCTGTACTTCATGGCCATTGGTGGGTGAGTGGGCGGGTGAGTGGGTACAGAAGGGTTGAATGAGAGTACAGGGGGTGAGGGGATTTGGAAGGGGGTGGATTTGGCAGGGGAGGGGGGGATTAGTCGCAATCATAATATATCCTGACTTTGTTCACAGTGGCATGATCATATTGTAACCCTGCAGGGGTCAAACGACAGATGAAGGTGGATTGAGAAGATAGGCTGGGCCAATTAATTCCCCCTCTTGTGCCTACCTCGTGTCATTTCCTCCGTCAAATTATGAATGAACACACAAAATTATCTTTAAAACCACTGAGCCCACGTGGCCTACGTCCCATTAAGACGAAACAGAGCATGAACTGAAGTTGGTCAATTTTACCATCACAACTCAGAAAACGTTGTCTCATTTCACCACTATCAAAAAATTAACACACCTTTTTCCCAAAATACGCGATTGTTGTACCAGAATTATCCTTATTCAGCCAATTGTAAGACGGAAAAATTTATCGGATCTTCGAGACAATTGTGATTTTCGAAATAGCGAACAGTGATGTGAAAACATTTTAAAGCTTTATGGGTAGAAAAACGGCAAACGCATTTTTCGATGTTTCCTATAAATGAATTATTTTTTGTGCCCAGAATTCCTTCTGGGCGGGCGATTAAACTGAAAACAACATCGTCTTTTTAATACAACTCAATTCCATTGCTCAATTTAAAGCTTTTCTTTTGTATTTTACTGCTTTTGTTTCATTATTATTACATTTTTGTACATTTTGTCGTAAGCATTCTTATGGCGTGGCTTGGTATCATTACAATCCCAGCCCAGACACTCGCGTAAACAAAACAAACAACATTAAGATGTAATTTTAAACCAAGTTCACAATCAAAACCATGCGTATTGTATCGCTCCTAACGTTTTACACTTAACGAAGCAAAAAGCCTCGATTTTCCCAAAAATTGCCAATTTTAGATCGTGGTAATTGTCTAACACAAAAGAAAATAAAAATTGATGACTGCCTCATGAGAAACACTTGACGATATCTTTTCTATCAGGTGAGGGTCTTCAAGTTTTCGCTCCACTTCCCATTTCAAACAATTTCTTTTTTAGGAAAACAGTTTATAGCCCAATCTTTGAAATACTTTGGACGGCTACATGGCAAAATTCTTGTCAAAAAAAATTAGCAGACAACAGTTAAAATCCTGCCTGCAAATCATTGTTCGCAAAAGATGGTTGCACGATAGTAGCTAGTGCATAGTTCTTCAGTTTTGATACATGGCAGTTGAAAAATCGCTAGTTAAACAATTTGTAAAATTTTACTTTTCATAACTTTTTTTTGTGATTCTCCACGATTTTCGAAAAAAGATGTGTTGCTGATCGAATATAATTTGTTAATTTTTGAATACAGAAACATCAGTTACAAAACTTCTTATTTTAGAGTTTATTTTGTACAATTTTTTTCAAATTTTGTCAAATTGTAAGCACTCAACTCCTTCAGACTAAAATTTTAAAAAGAAAAAATTGAAACTCAGCGCAGGTTAGTGCGCCAGGAACCCAAGCTATCTCGAATGTAGACTGTTCTGAGAGTAGACTATATTAAAAACTATATATAGCTCCGTCCAGTCTGAGAAAATTTTTTACTTATGATCCGGCGTTCGTTTCATAAGAACGTTTCATCAATAATTTTAATTACTGTTTCACTATAGT
Source organism: Convolutriloba macropyga (assembly GCF_964194025.1). Classification (NCBI taxonomy): domain Eukaryota; kingdom Metazoa; phylum Xenacoelomorpha; order Acoela; family Convolutidae; genus Convolutriloba; species Convolutriloba macropyga. Next base: position 39,591,383 of record NC_134468.1, on the reverse strand, counting down.
CTTGATTTTTCTCTGTCAATTGAAAACCCTTGAAGCAGAGTCTATTTGCAGCCTTGCATTTAACCTGATCAGACTCTGAATCAGCCTGGAGCCTTCTCTGATTTTTTTTGTCTGAATCAGGCTTGGTCGTCTCTGTATATATATATGTTATCGGTAAAGTTTTGCAAAATTTTTGATTTTCCTAACGCTGCACAGTTTTCCCTTTTCAACCAAAGGCTTGTATTATTTCGTTAACGATGTAATGGCAACGTTTTGTTAAAGATATTTTCTTACAAAAAACAATTTCTACCGATATGACTTTCTGAAGTTTTGATCGAGCTATCGAATATCTGATAGTAAAAAAGTGTTGATAACAGAAGCCCTCCAGCAATTCCGACAATTTTCCAATTTTCAATCAAACCACCCATGAACTGCAGGCTTATTATATCTGTTTTCATCTGCAAATTTTTTGTAATCTTCAGAAAAAAAGAAGGATACAAATCTGTTTGCAGTTTGCAGATGTTTATACACTTGGCAATTTTTCTCAAATAAAATTCCACATTGTGTAAATTCTGGTCATATTGCCACCCGTACCCAACTTTTAAAGTAATTCAGTGCTGAATCAAGTCGGAGTCTGTTCTTGTCACATTTTGCTCTGATATTCTCTGATTCAGACTGTGAACGAGACTATGATTTTTTTATTCGGTTTTTGTCTGAACTAGGTTAAATTCATAACTACGTTCATGATTCAAGCTAGTTTTTCCATTGCTTTCGCTCTCAGGTCCAGCTATCGTTTCAGAGCTAAATGAAAATTTTTGTCACTTTTGTGAACGTTACTCTGTGGATTCATTTCATTCTGAGTTCAATTTTTTTTCGTAGCCAAGCCAATAATTTTCTATTTTCAATTCAACATTTCTATTTTTTATGATTCTGACTTCTGAATTAAAAAACCGTTCTTTCTTCAGAAAGTATAACGGTCAATTCAGTTTTAGAGACACCATAGCGGCTGATAAAAAATGCGAAAAAAATATACGAAATTCCTCTGTATGTAAAAAAAGGTGCGAGATTCAAAACAATGCACTGCAAACATTGCACTGAAATTACAAATTTGCACCAAAAATCATGCCAATCAAAAATCATGAAGACGTTTGACAGAGAGCTAGAATTATCCCCTAGGCAAAAAATGACAAATGTTCAACCAAACCATAAGTTTACGGTACCAATTTTATTCTTACTAAAAAAGTGACACGCAAAACCAATAGAAAACGATGTTACATCTTTAACTAAAAAATTGTGATAGGAGTTGTACTCAAAGTTAGTCAGGTAGAGACTAGAGTAAACATTCTCTAGGTAACTGAGAAGATTTAGTGAAAATCGAATTATTGTTTTTCTTCAATACTTATTTCATTTGTTGGCTTTTTTTTGAATCACTGATTCACAATTAGCGGTAAAAAGGCGCACAATAAATTTGCAAGTTTTTACAAAAAAGTTTTCATTTTTAACCAACTTTGTATATAGATTTCGTGTGCAGAAGCTTTTTCTATGATTCTGATCACTAAAACTACGATAGACAAACTACTGGATTGCATGTTAATATTTAGGACACACACAAATTCGACAGCCGCTTTATTTGAACTTCTGACAAATTTACCAAAAAACTGAAAGTGTACCAGTACTTTTCAAAGTTCAAATGAAATGCTCCAAAATCTCTTCAAAATATGATTATAGGAGTCAAACAAAAAGCATTCAGTCAAATGTTTAAGAAAACAAAACAAGGTACTTTAGCTACTGGTCTTTCGTTTACGTTCAGCACAGTTATGCACGCGAAACAGAAACAATTCGTAAAGTTCTCCAAGAGCCCAGACAAGTTTTTTTCAATCCATTAAAACGGAAGTAGAATTGTTCTGAAAACTTTTGTCATCTCCATTCAATTGAGTACAATATGAGCACCGGTGCATGGTACATAATTTGCTCAAACAGTTCTATTTACAACACAGAAATGCTTACAACCTTTCATGTGCTGTCTGACTAACCTAAGCACGCTGTAAAAGCAGATTGAAATGCTCCATAATTATATCGAATTTTGTCTTTTTTATGTTGCCCAATTTCATAAAATATTTCTGATTCTGGAAAAAAAAATTGTTTCAACGCTCCCTGATAGGTGGGTTGGTATCACTACAGTAAAACTAATTTTACCCGACAAATATGACATGCAGAAAGCAATAAATATGGTACCATTTAACAGCCTTTATAAAGTGGATGAAATCTTAATAAAAGTTTTCGAGCAAGAAGTTCGCAAAGAAGAACTTAGCAGTCTATTTGCTGAAAATAAGTCAAGAGTTTCTCAACTTCTGAAAAAATGTGTTGTTTCCTCAGAAAGTAGAACTACTCAAATCCATTTTAGAGATACCATAGTAGTTGATACCAAATGCAAAAAATTAATTTCAATTTTTCTGTATGTAAAAAAAAATGATGCGAGATTCAAAACATTGTACTGCAAACTGATGCCGCACTTTCTCTCTGCCCACAAAAAATCATAACGGCATTTGACAGAGAACCAGAAGCATTCACTAGAAATAATGCAAATATTTCAACCAAAACATAAGTTTATGGTACCAATTTAATTCTTACTTAAAATTGACAATCAAAACCAATATAAAACGATTTTACATTTTGAAATAAAAAGTTGCGATAGGAGTTGCACACATTATTATTCAGGAAGACTCCAGATTAAACGTTCTCTAGTTAACTGCAAATTTTTTGGGGAAAATAGAATTAAAAAAAAGGCATTTGTGGGTTTTTTGTCACTGATTCGCAATTAGCTCTAAAAAACCCGCAATATAAAAATTCATGTTTTTTAAACATGTATTTCTACAGTAAAACTAATTTTTCCCGACAAATATGACATGCAGAAAGCAAAAAATATGGTACCATTTAACAGCCTTTATAAAGTGGATGAAATCTTAATAAAAGTTTTCGAGCCAGAAGTTCGCAAAGAAGAACTTAGCAGTCTATTTGCTGAAAATAAGTCAAGAGTTTCTCAACTTCTGAAAAAATGTGTTGTTTCCTCAGAAAGTAGAACTACTCAAATCCATTTTAGAGATACCATAGTAGTTGATACCAAATGCAAAAAATTAATTTCAATTTTTCTGTATGTAAAAAAAAATGATGCGAGATTCAAAACATTGTACTGCAAACTGATGCCGCACTTTCTCTCTGCCCACAAAAAATCATAACGGCATTTGACAGAGAACCAGAAGCATTCACTAGAAATAATGCAAATATTTCAACCAAAACATAAGTTTATGGTACCAATTTAATTCTTACTTAAAATTGACAATCAAAACCAATATAAAACGATTTTACATTTTGAAATAAAAAGTTGCGATAGGAGTTGCACTCATTATTATTCAGGAAGACTCCAGATTAAACGTTCTCTAGTTAACTGCAAATTTTTTGGGGAAAATAGAATTAAAAAAAAGGCATTTGTGCGTTTTTTGTCACTGATTCGCAATTAGCTCTAAAAAACCCGCAATATAAAAATTCATGTTTTTTAAACATGTATTTCTACAGTAAAACTAATTTTTCCCGACAAATATGACATGCAGAAAGCAAAAAATATGGTATCATTTAACAGCCTTTATAAAGTGGATGAAATCTTAATAAAAGTTTTCGAGCAAGAAGTTCGCTAAGAAGAACTTAGCAGTCTATTTGTTGAAATTGAGTAAAAATTTTCTCAACTTCTGAAAAAATGTGTTGTTTCCTCAGAAAGTAGAACTACTCAAATTCGTTTTAGAGATACCATAGTAGTTGATACCAAATGCAAAAAATTAATTTCAATTTTTCTGTATGTCAAAAAAATGATGCGAGATTCAAAACATTGTACTGCAAACTGATGCCGCACTTTCTCTCTGCCCACAAAAAATCATAACGGCATTTGACAGAGAACCAGAAATATTCAATAGAAATAATGCAAATATTTCAACCAAAACATAAGTTTATGGTACCAATTTAATTCTTACTTAACATTGACAATCAAAACCAATTTAAAACGATTTTACATTTTGAAAAAAAAAGTTGCGATAGGAGTTGCACTCATTTTTATTCAGGAAGACTCCAGATTAAACGTTCTCTAGTTAACTGAGAATTTTTTGGGGAAAATAAAATTAAAAAAAGGCATTTGTGGGTTTTTTTGGCACTGATTCGCAATTAGCTCTAAAAAACCCGCAATATAAAATTTCATGTTTTTTAAACATGTATTTCTACAGTGAAACTAATTTTTCCCGACAAATATGACATGCAGAAAGCAAAAAATATGGTACCACTTAACAGCCTTTATAAAGTGGATGAAACCTTAATAAAAGTTTTCGAGCAAGAAGTTCGATAAGAGGAACTTAGCAGTCTATTTGCTGAAATTGAGTAAAAATTTTCTCAACTTCTGAAAAAATGTGTTGTTTCCTCAGAAAGTAGAACTACTCAAATCCGTTTTAGAGATACCATAGTAGTTGATGCCAAATGCAAAACATTAATTGCAATTTTTCTGTATGTAAAAAAAATGATGCGAGATTCAAAACATTGTACTGCAAACTGATGCCGCACTTTCGCTCTGCCCACAAAAAATCATAACGGCATTTGACAGAGAACCAGAAGCATTAACTAGAAATAATGCAATTATTTCAACCTAAACATCAGTTTATGGTACCAATTTAATTCTTACTCAAAATTGACAATCAAAACCAATATAAAACGATTTTACATTTTGAAATAAAAAGTTGCGATAGGAGTTGCACTCATCTTTATTCAGGAAGACTCCAGATTAAACGTTCTCTAGTTAATTGAGAACTTTTTGGGGAAAATAAAATTTAAAAAAAGGCATTTGTTGGTTTTTTTGTCACTGATTCGCAAATAGCTCTAAAAAACTGTATTTCTAAAGAACCTTGTTTGTAGATTTTGTGTGCAACAGCATTTTCCATGATTCTTTCTGATCACGAAAACTACCATAGACAAACTACTGGATTGCATGTGCTCATATAGGACCCAATTAAATTAGACAGCCGCTTAATAATAATTTTTGCGAAAACACGAGAAAAATGAATGGTGTGCCAATACTTTTCAAGGTTCAAATAAAATGTTCCAAAACGTCTTTAAAAATTGATTATAGGAGTCAAAGAAACCAATCAGTCAAAAAAATGTTTAAAAAAACAGATTAAAGTACTTTGGCTACTGGTTTTTCGTTGAAGTTCAGCACAGTTATGCATGCAAAACAGGAAAAAATGGTAAATTTCTCCAAAAGCCGAGAGAAATTCCTTTCTGTAAACCATAAAAACAGAAAAAGAATTTTTGTCATCTAAGTTCAGTTGAGTGCAATACTACAAAGATACTACAGTTTAAATTACAACAAAGAAATGCTTACAACCTTTGATGCGCGGTCTGTCTGACTAACTGAGGCACCTTGTAAAAGCAGATTTCGATGTTTCATGCAGGAATCGAAATTTGATTTTTTTTATGTTGCCCAATTTCATAAAGTGTTTCTGTTACTCTAAAAAAAGTTATTATTTCAACACTCCATGAAAAGCGGGTTTATATCAGTATACCACCCCACTTTCTATAGTCAAGCTATTTTTGCCTGACAAAGATCATATGCCGAAAGATATAAATATGTTACAATTTAACAGCCCTTATAAAGTGGATCAAATCTGAATAGACATTTTCAATAATTCTCGAGCAAGAAGTTCGGCTCAAAATTTTCAAAATCTTTTGACTTTTCTGGCCACTTCACGCAGTCGGATGGCTAAAATTTGTTCAAATGCTTCAAATAATAAGCTCTTTTAGACTTTTTTGCGACTTTTTTAGATAATTATAAAGGAAGGTTTTTGTAGTTTTGATTTTTTTTTACTATTAAGAGATTGTGCAGAATCTAGATTTAAAAAATACAAACTGACGGACAATCACAGCTAACTGAAAAGCTTTAGAGGTTAACTTCATTTTCAATGGTTTTACAATCACATTAGGCTGCAAAACATTTCTGTATTTTCACAATTGGAAAATTTCTAATGCAGCTTTTGCTAAAAAAAACTTGTCAATGTATTCAAACATACATGTTCCATGACCAACGTTTTTGAAGTTTCAATAATTAATGATTATATTTCCGTTGAAACAGACATCAAAGGAAAAATGAATCGGCTGTCAGTTGATTTTCATCCAGTTTAGCAACAGCTACAAAAAAATTGTGAAAAAGTAAACATCTGTTGCATTAGTTGAAAGACCTCCAAAAGTCATTATGAACTTCAATTTGTTATGCTGGATTTCCTCAATGAAAATCAAAATCTTAATAACCCGAGGATGAATCACGGTAGATTACAAACAGTGCTCCTGATCCTCCTATAACTTTTTGAAACAAATACGATCGGCAACATTTTAAAAAATTTTGCTGATCTGATTTTCTGTGGCGGTTACGCAAGGCAATTTATTTATACGCGCTGTCTTTGATCAACTGCGCCTGCCTGTGGAGGTTCAGGAAACTTCATCAGCTTAAGAAAAACACGCTTAAAGGTGAGTTCGAAATGAAAACGAGCTATAAGTAAAAAAAAAAGCTACAAAAACCAAAAAATGATTGAAATTTTTTTCTTTCGATTAAAGTTAAACACGAGTTCTTTCCCGGGTTGAGATCTTTGGGTGACTTTTTGTAAGAAATGCGGTGAATGCGTTGAAATTTTGTAAGAAATGCGGTTATTAAAGTGAAAAAAAAATAATTCACCGTGTTTCACCGCATTTCTTACAAAAATTCACCGCAAAATTAACTGCATTTCTTTAAAAAAATTTACCGCATCAACTCTTGTGGCTAATTAATGTAAGAAATGCGGTGAAAAAATTAGTTCACCACATTTCACCGCATTTCTCACAAAAATTCACCACGAAATTCACCGCATTTCTTACAAAAATTTACCTCATTTGCTTTCCAACGTTTAATGAATCTGATTTAAATTCACAAGAAATATAATTGAAGTAAGTGACAGTTGGAGCAGTGGATTAACAAGTTGAAAGCATGCAGGCGGTAAGAGGTTCAAACCCGTGTAAGGAAATTTTTTTGTCAAAATACTGAGAACGCGGTGAAAATAAATAACTCACCGCGATTCACCGCATTCACCCCAAAAAGATGTAAGAAATACTACGCGGTAAATTTCTTTCCGCCGCTGTTCACCATATTTCTTACGAACATTCACCGCCAAACCTCGACCCGGGTTGCAAATTTAACTTGTAAAGGAGATATTACAATAACGAAAAAGATCCCCTTTTTGCATCAACTTTAGATTTTGAGTCTTGGCGAAACTGTCAACTGTCCTCCAAACCCCCACCACTACCAGCACTAAATTGTGACCCTCTATGATTAAATTTTTACGCTTCTTTAATGGTATAGATTAATTATATTCAATAAATGAATTACAATGGATAATCCCACCTTTTAATAGGCTATTTAAACCACTATCTGTTCAAAAACAAGCATTAGTTTGTTCACACACATTGAAATTAGAACAACAATTTTGTTCACGGGCAGAAAGAAGCAGTTCCAACACAAGCTGTTAGAGTGAAAAACTAATCATCATAGTCGGCCAAAGATACAAATGGTAGTATAGCTCTTGGTTTGATTCAAATTTCAATATGATTGTATCTCAGTTGAGCTGTGTATGAAACAATGCTTACACCATACAACTGATACAGCACTTTCCTTCTCATCTTTGATCGGCGGAGTGGCTGTGACAGGAGAATATTTCTGTGCGCGAACAAATGAGCTCAGTACATATCTTGTCCCTCTCCTTTCATTAAAGGCTAAGCTGTCACTGGAGTGGAAAGGGAAGTCGTTTGAAGTCTTTCCTTCCAATTCATATTCAATTTTTCAATTCGTCTACCTTTCTAATTCCCACGTGGAGACACAACTCTTTTATATCTATGATGGCGTATTGGAACAAGCCACAGAGACATAACATGTAAGGTGTGAACTATAATCCCCTTTACTTTTCTCAAACTTGAAACGCTCACGTGAGATGCCAGGTCACTGCAATGCCATATTTCGGAGTTCCAGACATAAAAACTTGCAAAGAGCGTATTTCAAGCAATGGTTTAGTGACTTTCCTTGAAGTCACTGAGAACTTCTGGCGTTTATGGAGAACCGCGAAGCGGTTCGAGATATTAAGTCAGAATTTCGAAGTGATTTCTGCAGAGTCACGTAACCATGCTTAAAACACGAAACGCGCGCGTTTTAAAATGACGAACGTTAACGGAAGTCAACTTCTGGCTAAGTAGCAACTTGTGGCCTTTTTATTTCTGGCACTGTAGACTTTCGGCATTTTAAAATGTGCAAGCGAGTGTTTCAAACAAGGTTACGTGACTCTTATCGAGGAACTTACACCTCACACCGCTATGCTATTCTCGGCAAATGACAGATTTTCTCAGAGACCTCATCAGAGTCACGTTACTTTGCCTACTCAAAACTCACACGCGCTAGTTATAAGATGCAGAGCTTCTGCAGTGCCATATTCCATAATACCAGAAATTGAATTATATTAAATTTGCACAATTCTGGTTTCGGTGTAGGTTACGTAACTCTAATTAGGTCACTTTGAAATTCTGGCCCATATCGCGTTTACTGGGGAGCAGCTCGTAATGATTTCATCAGAGCCGCGTACCCTTCACTTAACAATCGTAATAAATTCCCAGAATGGGTCCAACAGAATTGCTAATCTCATAGAGTCCCATCGATGGGCTATAACTAAGCTCTGTTAACATTATACGATGCCAGTGGAAAATTTGTAGAAACTGTAATGATTTTCTTGTAACTCTTCTAGAATCTAGATTCTAAATCTTCCTAGAGTCTAAATCTAGATCATAGAATCTAAATTTAGGTTATACTTTTGTGCAATAATACAATTTCCTGCCCCTGGAGAGGTTATTTGCTCCCTACATTATTGATTTAATTTCTGAGAGTTGTCTGCGATATGACTATTCCATTACATTAAAAAATTTGAAGTTTTGTGTTCATTTAGGTTTTAGCTGTTTGCAACCTGAGGAGATATCTTCCCACATCTCCTGGAACTGAAGATCATGCAACAATATTCTGAGTCTCAATGGCATTTCAGATATAAAAACCATGACTTAAACATTCCAAACATAATTTAGAGCATTCAAACGTGTTTAAAGTTTTTTCGCCAATATCCATATCTTTTAAGATTCTTGCGTTACTCTTGCAAGTTTTGAATCCTCTTAGGGTTAATCTAAATATCAAGAGCACTCTCAAAATGAGATACAAGCATCTGCTTTATTTCACATTCAGTAACTTTACGTAATAAATACGTTGTTCATTCATATTAAATGGTTTTTCTCTGATATAAAAATAGGGCTTAATACAATATGTTTACCAGTGTTATTTTAATTTGCAAATGTGTTTTTGATATAAACTTTAATTTGCTTATTAAAGCCTGGAGAAATTCTTTTTTGAAATTAAAAGAATGTTGCCATTAAAAGTTTGTTACAATTAAAAATATTTGATTTGACTTCAAACTGCAACTACTGCTTTTGTATCAACTCTTTAGTTTGTTGTGATAATAATGATAGGAAAACATGCGTTTTATGTGTTTGTGTTAAAGCAGCTCTAATTTGTGGGATATTAAAGGCACAGAAATAGACAGAGAACATTGATAATAAAGGAAAATGTCTAAATGACTTTACACAGAAGCGTCTTCTCTTTCTTCTATACCTTGTACTAGCTTTTTGCTGCTTTTAAACCAGCATCATCTATTCCGTTTTTCTTTTAATTATCATTGTTGCTTTTTTTCATTGTTATGTATTTCTCCCAATTATTTCACTTTTCATCTAGCATCAACTTCTCATTTGTTTAACATCCGTATTTGTTCAATTTAGCTTGCAACCGTTAGCTTCCTTGTTTCAGCTGAACAAGCATTACATCACGTATAGAAATTTGGAGCCAGTGATACCGTGGAAACAACAAACAACGATGGAAAACAACCGCGAGCATTCTTTCGTTCCCGATTCCCTTTTCAAACCCGAAAGCCCAGCTCTGGAGCCCGACTTGCCACATCTTCTTGAGACCCCCGAAAGCGATTCTTTCGATACCAACTCCAGTTTCAGAGCCAGAATGTACGAATACCAACCGTACGAGCGATACATCATAATCGGAATATTTAGCCCCATTATTGTATTGGCCGTGCTGGGCAATCTTTCGGTTATTTTGTCATTTTGCAAAGATAGAAGGTTAAGAACCCCCACAAACTTCCCCCTAATCAGTTTGACCTCGAGTGACCTTCTGGTCGTTTCGTTCACATTTCCGATGTCAATTTACTACAAGCTGACTGGCAAATGGACATTCGGGAGTGCCATGTGTATTGTGTGGCTGTGTAGTGACTATATTGCAACGTCCACTTCGGTCTTGTCTCTTATCATTGTCACATTTGACAGGTCAGTGCAACTTACTCATTTTCATCACAGTCGCCGAAATAAACCTCACGGAAGTTAATCCGAGCCTGATTCTAATAGCAAATATGCCCCCATGTTAACATTAAACATCGGTCGTGATAAATTGTTCGGTTGTAATAGTTTCATACAAAGTCTAACGGTCCGCTAAGGCATAGCCAAAGCACGAGAGGTGTGGCCAAATTGTGCCAAATGCTCAGCTCTCGAACAGACAAGTGGAAGTTTATATGCGCACTAGTTTATTTCCGCTAGGGAACTTTTCTCTGTTTTTTCCTAATATTGGGCGAGGGGTTCTTAAATGGTTTTTTTTCTGAGACCAATTGCATCCATTTCCAAAACAATTGTAGTTATTTCATTTCCTGCTGTTTCCTAGTCAAATTGAGGCGGTTATCTGCAAAGACTTTTGCAAGGCAAGATTGTTGCAAGACTCTTGTATCATTATGCATCATCTTGTAAGGGCTCTTGGAAGCCGCTTACCAGAAAACCGTTAATCTTGTAAGAATCTCCACAGATAGCTGTTATTTGCAAGAATTTCGGCAAATGACCGTCCTTTGTCATCTAGGGTTTCTTACAATTTTTTATCCATCTATAATTGTGAAAATTAGAGCTGTGATAAATTGAAAAAATAAAGTAGTAGTTTTGTCCAATTGATGGCGATACACTTAGTCAGTCCATGAGTAACAGATACAAAAACGGTTGTTATTATAATCTTTAAATGCCAGGGAGCTGTAAAGAGAGTTTTGCGCTGTTAGGGGGGTCTAAGCAGGCGCAACTGTTGTGACCCGTACTGGTTTCGAACCATCGTCTCTTAGTTGCAAGCCTAGTGTGCTACCCATTTACAGCAACTGGTCTTAAGCTCTCGAACTTGGGCATCTCTTATAACCCGTTTTTTGACGTTCTTTCTTGTTCCTCAAGGCTTCATCTCTTTAGCCAAGTATACGTTGAAGTAGAGCTTCTTGTCAAGCTATGTTAAGTTTATCTTGTGCACATATTACCATAGGTTATACATCCTCCGATATCCCTCCTCTTTTCCGTAGCTTTCCTCTTATTCCGTTCATTCTGAACTTTTCCTTCTCATTTCATACATTTTTGCAGCTCAACTATCATATCAAATTCAACTCTTTAAGATTGTGTAGAGCCAATAACTCTTAATCAAACAATTAACAAAAAAAAATATTTTTTGCCTTTTATCAGCCAGCCCCACTCGCGCTCGAAGTTGCCTCTGATCAGACAGTCCTGCGTTCTTGAGGTCGTCCAAACCATGTAATTGCAAGCGGTGAAGTAACAGGTTTGCGCTCGGGGGAGTCTGATTAGAATTCAGTTCGATCGGAGACATCAGCCTGGGTTCTGATCTTTACTGAGAATAATAATAGCAGATTATATGACTTGGGTCGAGCTTTCGTAATTTCAAGTGAGTTTGAAAACCACTAAAAATCTGAGATAATGTATGTTCTTTTAAGGTACATGACAATTACCAAGTTCCAAAAGTACAAACACAACGTCAAGAACGTGCTCCGGATGATCTCATTCGCGTGGCTGATTCCAACTATTGTTTACGTTCCAATCACAGTCGTGTGGCCCTATCTGAACGAGTCGGCAGGGAGCGCCGAGAACACTTTCGTGTGCGACGAGGGCTGGCGGTCCTTAACGCCTTTCATGCTCATAACCACAGTCGTGTTCACGTACATGCCACTGTCATTTCTCATCTTCTTTAATGCTCAAATTTACCTCATGATAAAAGCGAACGCGGAGAAGTTGAAGTTGAGCGAAGTCATGACGACACCACAAGTGGAGCTCCCGGAGATTGTGGTGCAGGAACCGACAGTGGTTGTGATTCAGAATGAAGAGTCAAGGATCAACATGCGATTGGCTGATTACAGTGACGACTATAGCGACACCAGCACTAGTTCCAGGTAAGAATTTCTCGGTCATCACTTCGGGGTAGTAAAGTTCTAGTTGATGAAAGATAGCATTTTTGCGGGTGTTCCCCTTCAGTTAATTTTGATTATGTGTGATCAGCACGATACGACTGGAACGATATGACTGAGATACGCTTTGCCCCATGTTCCCCCTGTTGTTGTTCCTCATCTATCTTTATTGTTCCAACCCACTTTAGTGAGGGAGGAACTATATGCTCAACTGGGTTTTTTGCTCAGTCAATTTTCACTGATCGATATATTCATCCTAGAGAGTTGTGACTGGTATCATTAGAAGATTGTCAATTGTAGAATATGAATTTTAAAAAATTTTTTCTGAATTTCGCTTTCTAGTTAGTCTCATTTCCGTTGCTTTGTTCACATTTGTCATAACTTTTCTGAAACTTTGATCAATTTTGCTAAAATATGTTAAAAATTATGAACGATAGTCCTGCTGGTTTTATGTTTAAACATAAAATAAAATTTCTAAATTGTTTCAACCAACTGCTTTGGCTAAAATTTTTGCTAACTTTTTAATTAAAAATTTTAAATTTTTTCATTACCGATGGCAACAATTATGCTTCTGTAGCCAACTATGTCCAAATTAGTCGGTAGTGCAGACAAAAAAAACTGCTGACACGATCTTAGCTTAGTCAGATGAGGGCTTTTTTTCAGGTTCCTAAAAAAGTGTCCTGAAGCTAACAATTTGGAGCTAACTTTATGTCAATTTTTGCGAAAAGTGCATCATTTGTTTCTAGTTATTAGGATTTTGGTTTGCCAAAATATCTATTACGCACTTATTTGGGATTAAAAAGTTTTTTTCAGAGCTGAGCAGCGACAGTAAGGCCAGTTTTGGCCTGTCTCATTGTTGGTTTTTTGCAAGGAAAAAGATGTCTGTTTTCGTTTAGGCCCGTTCAAAGCACGTTCAATGAAAAATTTTGTGCTTTCTCAAGAAGGCTCACGTTTTTTTGTGGCGCCGACAAAGTATTTTCGTAGATTTTTAATGAATTTGTTAGTTTTGGCCGTAATTGTTGTTCTTTCCTTGTCCTGTGATTCAGACCAATTAATCATAGGTTATATGGGCTATCTTAGGGCCTATCATATAAACCATTTAAAGATTTCATTTGATACCTAATGGTTTTTCGCTATAAATTGATTTTTTCTTCATTGTTTGTTCAAATTGATTTTATGTTTTTTAATTGTTAACTTCGGATATATTTTGCGCAAATGGTTGCACCAATTACGTATTTTAAAAATCACAAAGCGATAACCAGGCCAGTTTTGGTGTCATTGTTGATATTTGCAACGAAAGTTGGCTCGGACTTCTTTTTGGTTGTGTGCTTTTTAAAACATTTTTTCATTATTTTTCAACCCAAACAGGTCTGTTTTAAATTTGAGCATCAATTAGAGAGAAATAGTTTGTTTTATGAATAAAGCACATGGTTTTTACGGCTTCAACAACTGTGGTTCAGTTTCAAATGAAATCTTTAGTTTTTCAATCATTTGTTGTTCTTTTTGTATGACCAAATTTGGTTTATCAATGCTCTACTTAACTATCTAAGGAACTATTAAGGAAAATTTCCAATGGTTTCAGTAGATACAAAATGGTTTTTTTGCCAATGTAACTTGATTATTATCCAAAATTTAACCATTTTTTTTAATAGATTTGCATTATGTCAAATTAGCGATTTCGGTAACAATGGGACTTTTTTTGGGAGAAAATATAAGGAGTAGTTGTGATCAAAATGTAGAGTTTTATCATTAAACAATTGTTTCGGATTGTGACGTGGCGCTGTCCTTTTTTAGAACGTAAATGCAATCGCTTTTTTAATGTAAATAATAGACCAAAATTATCTCAGCTCAAAGATCAAATATTGATGGCTCAAACTAATGTTTATTTGAAGGTTAATAAGTTTTCACAATAAATTCAGTGAAATTTTACGATTTTTTTCTCTTTTCATCACTGTTTCGGTAGGATAGTTAAGGAAATTTTCTTCAGCCTGTGTTTGCTGTTTTTTTTGCAGTGTTTTGACGTAATCTCGCTGATAAAATGACTTACGGTTTTAAAAAACTTTTAGAAAAGGTTACTTTTTCCTGAGGTTTTTCCCGCCATTTTTTCTATTACTTTTTTGCACCACTCGCATCTACTCAGAAGAGAGTTTGATTGCAGCCTTCATAATTAATGGTTCTAAATAATTTTTATATTTTGGGCCATTTTCCACCTTATGAGGTTTTTTGCAGTCTTGTCCGATTATCACAATAATTCTACATTAATAGCACGTCACTTATTACGGCAATAGCGATAAAACAGCGAGAAATAATTATTTATAATGTTGTAGTGAATTGATTATGGTTTTAAAGGCTTCGTCACTGTTTTCTCGCCATTTTTAATTGACTTTTTGATATTTGCGCATAATTGTTATCTTTGCAGTCATATGATTTTCAGTACAATCAGAAACCTCAGTGGCTTCCTATGGACGTATAAAAGAAGCCATGTAAAGGTTTCAGCCTATAGTTAATACATAACTTAAAACAGGTCTCATACAGTTTCTGGTAAATGCAAATCACTTTGTTTGGTTTAGGTTTTTTCTGATGCTATTCTGAGTTATCTCCTTTTCGTTTGATAGGAAATAAAATGAAAAGGTGGCTGAGTTGCGTGTAAGCATTATGTGCCGGGCTTTTGTTCATACATAGAGATCAACCGACATTACGACTTTGTTTGATCGGAGTTGTCAGTTTTCAATACTGCACGTGCTCTACAGGAACAGCACAGCGTTGTCACTATCCAAAAAACTGACTATTTTTTTTATTTTTCTTAAAATGATGTGACTGGTTGAAAACCAGAATGAAAGGCACAATTCTTATTTATATCTCTGAGATATCCAGAAAAAATTCAGCCTTTTTTATTTAGCTAAGCAGGCCATTTAGTTTTTGTTTCAAAAAGTTTGCAAAACACTAGCTTGTAGAAACAAAATCAATCATTCAAATACTTCAAAAGACAAACGGGAAGAAAAAAATTGTTGTGAGCATTTTAAGTTTTAAGGCAACTCATAATCTTAGCAAAATTAAAATTAGGAAAAACTAAATGATTAGGAAACAGAAGTAGAAAAACATAACAGGACTAGTCTTGACCTACAATTGGGGAAGTTTTCAGGTAGTAAAAAAAGTTAGAGCCATATTGAACAAAAACGGGTTTGAGAAAACCAATTAGAAAAAGTTCCAATCAGAAAGTTAAATAAATTCATTAAAAACTTAAATTGCCGCATGTGAACAAACACCCCAATCGAGAAAGCAGAATTTCGTTCGAACACCGCTTCTCAAACTACTTTAAAATTAGATTGAAAAAATGCAGGCCGCAAAACCATTTGTTTCCTTACACCACCTCTTGTTTCAGAGTGACAAAAATCACTTGTCAAATTTGATTTCAAATATTCGTATTACCAGATCCCTAAAAAACTCCAATTTCTGGAAAAGACCCCAAAAGCAATCTCTTGCAACAAAGCTACCCCTTCACAACACTAGTACCTGTTCAAACCAGTCATGAGAAATTCAATAAATACTGAGAAAATTTCATACATTTTTTTACATTAAAGTAACATGGCCAAAAAAATTTCCTTCATGTAAAGAAGGGTAATGAAATGCTAGCAAAAAATAAACAAGTCATAATAGGTTAAGAACCTTGTCTTAGATTTCAAAAAAGACAAAAAAATTAAGAAAAATAATTCAAATGTTCTCAATTTTTGCCCTTTTTCTCAACAAAAAGAAAAATGAATCGACAAAATTTATTCACATGTATCTGAAAAAATTCCTTTAGCAGTAGCCGTTTTTTCAAAGCCCACAGTCATCCTCCGAAATAACGAAAATTTCATATTTCTTATCAGAAACCTTCAAGCATCTCTCAAGACAAGACGGAAGTTAAAAAAATATTATAGCACAATATCCCAACCAGAAGTTTTTGAAAGAAAACTACATTAATTAGCCGCTCGTGAACAAATATTTTTGCCCGCTCAGAAAATTTTCTTACACCTCAATTTCTCGATCACCTGAAAAAGCACTCACTAACATAAAAGCAATCACTTTTCGCTCCGTTCTTCAATTTTGTTGAGCACCCAATCCACTCCAAATTGTTTCACATTCTTCATTTCCTGCTTCAAAATTCTCTCCAATAAAATTGATTAAGAAAGAAACTTCTCCAATACTCCCCTTCGAATCTTAAAAGACAGAGCCCCAATTTAATATAATTCAATTTTTTTTAATTGTACTTAACCATTACAGACATTTTTCTTAGTTTCTCAAATTGAGCCTCCAATTGATTAACAAAAGTCGCAAAAAACTGCTCGATTTTGTCCAAAATACAGCAAACAATTTTGCAATTTGTACATTTCAGTCACTGTTTAAAAAGTTAATAGAATAGACTACTGCGCATTGAATGTTCAATGTTATCATTCTTAAACTTCATTCAACGTTTTTTGTTGGTAACTGAGGATATTCATGGCGTTGCTTGGTTTTGTTCTATGACTTTCCTTAACGCCATGCCATCGCTGAAAGCTTTTCATAGCTTTTACCTCAAATTTTTTTGGCTGATATATTTAAACAAGGCGGCTCGGTATATTGCACATAGGGTTCCGACCCCGCTCATCCACAATTTTGGCATAATTGTCTACCAAATGAGGAACAGATAGAAAAACCCAAAAATTATTTTTTGGGAATCCCAAAAAAGCCAAAGTATTTTTTCAAAAAAATGGTGTATGAACAAAAAGATAGCCCTCAAAGCAAATAACTCAGTGGAGCACAAAATGATGCATTAGATTCGTGAAATATGCCAATATTAAGAAAGCGAGTCAAGACGAACAGCAAAATCAAACAACTTCAAACATTAATTATATCAAAAAAATTTAAGTCAGTTTTAAAAAACAAAACTTAATAGCGAAATCAAAATAGCGTTAGATAAAACTGAAACTGACCAAAATAACTTGTAATTCACCTGAAAAGATTTGGCAGCAGTCCATAATCAGGCTTGGCGACAAATAGACAATACAGATTAAAAACAGTTAAATTGAAAAATTCGATTATTTCTTTTGAAACAATTAATTTAAATTAAGCAAAACCATTAGAAATCAACTAATGTATCCCATAGGTTCTAAAATTAGCAGTGCTTCTACAGATGAGAATGAAGAGCTGTTGTTGTTCAATTTTTAAGCGGGTACAAAAAGAACAACAAATAAACAACAAACAAAAAATCAATTAAATTTTGCCAGAAAACGATTTTGAAGCCGTAAACCCATACCTTGGCCCTCAAAATTTGTTTGATTGAACCGTCTTCGAACACCGATATTGTATTATGTGACTTCTCAGTAATGAAATCAGGTAAAAAGTCGACAAAAAAAAAGCAAATTTGAAAAAACAAACTCGTTTTTTTTTTCGAAAAAAAAAGAATTATTTCCATAGACATGGCAGCCATCAATTACAAAACAAAATTATTAAATAGGTTCGTTTATTTTTCCAAAGCAAGCCCATGAGACCTTCAATTATACAGAATTTATCGTACGTGTACAAAGAGAACGCAAAATATTTTACAAAAGAGAACGTGTACAAAGAGAACGTAAAATATTTTCAAAAAGATTTTTTTTAATTTTTGTTGTGAAAAACCCGTGTCGAAGCAAGTAGAGTCATAACGAATTCTTTAAAAACATTAGATTTTGTGACACCAATCCCTTTGAACCCTATTTTGACAACAATATAGTCATAGTTGGCCGGTAATTAACGAGACTAGGTAACAAACAGAAAACAAAAGGCAAAGTTAAAAAATGGCGAAGTTAGAAAGTTTTTTTATTTTGGAAAACAATTGCTTTCAAAGTCATGAAAGTCATCAGCCATCTACTAATATAAAAATATCTGCCCATCTATTCTTCCTTAAAAGCCGATGAAACCTTTCAATTGTACAGGAAATTTCTTGCGACTAAAAAGACAAAGTAAAAACGACAGTAAAGACAAAATTAAAAAATTCAATTCAAATTTTCGAGAAAGTATTGTCGAAGCCGTTAAAAATAGAGTCTATATCCTCTAAGATTTTGATATTACCTATTGTGTACTATTTTGATTGCCAATAATCTGATATATGAACTGTCAATAGCCTGATAATGTGACAAAACTAGAAATCGTCAAAAATAGGCGAATGACTGAAAGTAAAAAAAATGTGAAGTCTAGTAGTATCCAATCCAGAAAAACCATAACTTAAGATGTAAAACCGCAATAAGGACTAAATTTAAATTTAGTAGGAGGAAGAAGCATTCTTTCAATGCTGACACTAAGCTACAAGTTGACCACGATAAGAGAAAAATTGAGGCAAAGTTCAATAAGACATTATTTATTTAAAAATCAGTTATAAAAATCAAAACAACCATAAGTTTTCAAGTAATAAACTTCATACAATAATTTGGAGCCAATTAGGAAGCGATTTGGACCCATCCCTAACGAACTTTGATTTGAAATGTTCTGCTATTTAATTAATATATAAAAAAGGTCGAATTTTGTGTTAAAAAAGACCGACTGATTACAATCCGAATTATTTTTGAACTGTAACAGTCCAGGATTGAACCATAAATAGCTCTGCTAATACTGTTCTCCCATTAAGAGTACTTAATTTTTGAATTTTATAGATATAGATATTTAGTTAGTAAAAATCAAAAATGAAAGCTGCGTTTTTGATAATCAACGAGTAAAGTTAGCAAAGAGGCACTTGCAACGGAAGTACTTGCAACGGAAGTACTTGCAACGGAAGTTGAAGTATAAATAGTTCCCAACTGAGTCTATGAAGGTTGCGTTAGTGGTGTTTGGGTGTGTACTTCCTGCAATTTTAATCAAAGTGGACCAAAAAAAATTATTTTGTGCTGTTTTTGATAAAAAAAACTTGATTTTTGAAATATTTAGCCAGAACTTTGGACAAAAAAAATTTAAAAAAATAGCCAGCAATTTTATTTGTCTCTAAAATTAAAATCAACAACAGTTTCCTTTTAAAAAATTTTACAAATTTCAGCAAAATTAGCAAAATTTTAGTAAAAAATTCCCGAAAATGTGAATAAAATCAACGGAATTCACTCTATTTTCTCAAAAGTTTAAACCTCGATAACTCCTCGTAAAAAACGAAATTCAAAAAAATTTTTTAATTCCATATTCTGTGCTCGACAAGTTTTCTAATGATACCAGTCTCAACTCTCTACGATCAATATATCGATCGGCCAAAAATGACTGAACAAGAAAAACCCATTTGAATATATAGTTCCTCCCCCCTCAAGAAGGGTCGGAACAACAAAAACATCTGTTTAATCATGAAGTTTTAAATTTTAGCGCATTCAAAACCCTTAATGCCAACCATTACTCTGACCATTTTTGTTTAAACGGAGTTTGTAAATTTTCAATGATGGCAACCGCTATAAGATATGAACGAGAAGCGTCGAAACAATAGGAAATTTCCAACGCAATTGTAAATTTAGCCAAACGTCATCTTGCAAATACTCAATTCATCCCACCACCATGGAGCAATCGAGCAGGATCAGCATGACGAGAAGAACGGTGTTTTCTATTACTTTTTACGTTATTTCAGGGGTTTACAACCAATATTATTGCAATTTTTTTACTTTCTGCAGCAGATATGATTTAAAAAAAAACACTGAAAATATTTTCTTAACAAAAATGTGCTTACATAGTTGTAAAGAAATAATAGGTATCAAATTATCGAATATTTTAAATAGTTCAAGAGAGCCATCCTCTCGCAAGATCTACTAAGGCAACCTTGTTTGCCAGAATATTGAAGGGATTTCGCAACATATCCATCCCGTCTCCCCTGGTGATCATTCCCACTTTGTTCTTAGGCGAAGTACGTCAACATCTCAGAAGAATTGGTCTCTTCTCAGACATAAATTTGTCCCCGCTACCAAAAACAAAACAATTGAAAGCTCTCGCAGAGCTGGCAAGGAAAAAGCGGCCAGAATTCTCGAAATGCAACAGCGCCAGCTTAGTACCGAGTCGGCAACATACTCGGCAAATGCAATCGTATCGTCGGGTGGCTCGTGTGGAACCCTCCCAGCAGTCGAGTCGGGTCCGAACTTGTTCGAGAAAGATGCTGTAGAACATCAAATGGAAGATCAGATGCCAGTTGTAATGGCATTTCGACCTCAACGTCCCAACCTCTTACATCTCGGGTCCAGCATAGAAAGCAACCAATCAAATCAAAGCAATCGCTCCGACACTGTTCGGCTCCGAATTCAGGACTGGGCTGAGGAAAACTTGCCCCCACCTCGTTTTGCCGACTCGCCTATTGCCTCGGGCGAATCTAATGCTTCGGGAACCTCCGACGTTTCACAGCGTGGCGTCACGTTCAAAACTCCTGAAAAGGGTCAAGACTTTGCCAAGGAAAAAGTAGCTGAGAAACGGAAACGGTTCACGAGGAGCTCCATCAAAAAACGCGCTCAGAATCGGTTTAAGAAACGAACTGAAACAGTTGACACTCTTGGTTCTGATTCTGAAAATGACACGTCAGAAAAAGGCAACTCAACGCCGTCAAACGAGAAAAAGCGATCGTCCAGCTCTAAAAAGTCGACATCGGGTGACCCAAAAGAAGGACCGGCTACTGTGAATGCAAACAAAAGTACCCAAGTGTTCACACAGTGTTCACACGAGACGGGACAACGACAGCTCCGCAGGCATCACAGGAACAAACGGATTTTCAAGCTGATCGTCATTTTGGTTTCGATTTATATCTCTTGTTGGTGTCCGTATTCATTCATTGGATGCTTAGACAGCTTGCTAAAAGTGAACGTGCCCCGTTTTTTATTCGATTTTTCAGTTTGGATTTTGTATTTCAACTCGTGTTTGAACCCTATTTTGTATGTGTGGCGAAATAGAGCCTTCAGAACCGCGTTTGTCAATTTGTACAAGATGCGGCCCAACAATCGAACGCCGTATCGTTGAATGCCAATTTGAACTAAACGACCACTTTGCTGCCAAATAAGTAATAATTTTGATATGAATCGTTGATCAAATATTTTTTGTTGAGTGAATCATTTCTTCATACGTGTAATTACCCCTTCTTTTGTCACCTCACCAGAAAACTCAGTTTTGCCTCTGTTCAATGTGAAAACTTAACTAAGTGTTATTGAAATTTCTGTTAATAAATGGACAATTGATTGATTTACAATCCTTCTTTCTTGATCACAAAAGGCATCGAAAGAAATAGCCTCTGCTTATATTCTTCAGTTGTTCAAAACATATTTTCTGAAGTTACCTGAGCTGATAATCCAGTCAAAAAAATAACGAAAGAAATGAGAAAAAAATGAATGATTTTCGCATTGTTTTCCAACTCGCAAACTATAGACATGTTTCAGCATAATTGATGTTATTTTTAGCTGAGATTGTTCGACAACTGAAAAATATCAACCACCCCATTGCGGATTTAATAAACACTTAATTGTCCCCTAATCGAACTTCACCTAGGCGGTGAAAGTTGAAACGTTTGATTGGCAAGCAGTTCATCTGTTTAAAACATAGCAAATTGAAAAAGGTCCATGCCCAAAATTTGATATCCTTTTTTTCCTACAAAAACTACATCAATTGCGTAGTGTATATAAGGACAGAAAGTAATAAACCTTTTCAAATGAAATAACTTCAGTAGATACCTTCGGCTCTTTTCTGTTATTGCTCCCCCCCCCCCCAGACGATTTGTACCCCCCAGACGATTTGCACCCCCCCCCCCTTTATGCATGTAATAGCATACTGTTTGCATCTCATACACTCACATCTACAATTAAAAACAAACGGCATTTACAATATAATGATGCAGCAAAGTTTTGAATTTAACGCTTATGTAAAAAAATACAATTTGTATGAGCGGCAATTGAATATAATGCGTGTTTTTATCAATTCATCATTGATCTTGTACAAGAAAAACTTTATCAAGTTATTTTTTGGTATTCGAGAGCAAAAGTCCTTCAGTTTACCTCTGATGTCGACATATTGCCAACATATTGGCAATCTTAGGCTGGGAGCTGGGGTAAAACAGAAAATAGCATTTTCTCCCCCATTTTACATTAGTAGCATCTGACTTACCATTATTAATCTTTTCAATAGCTGTCTTTAAAGCAACAAGGCGGCTCGTTAATGTGCGTTCGCACATGATGTTCCGACCCCAGCTCATCTACATTTCTGACTTAATTGTCAACCAAATGAAGAGATGACAAAAATAGATCTTTGAGTTTAAAAAAATCGTTATACAACCTATCTACTAATTGAATTACCTAATGCCATGCCTCATTACAGCGCCAATGGCATCTGACATTGAAAAGACTACGAGACAAAAAAAACAAACAACAAAATTAGCAAAAACACAAAATTTCACGGCAAAAACTGAAAATCTAAATTTAAAAGCACAAAGTAACAACGTCACAATTCAGTCAGATAAAACCTTAACTACTCAAATTTACTTTTTCCTAACTGTGGATGGAAAGTTTTCTCAATGAGACGAAATTCAAAAATTAATCGACATTTTTTAAACCAAGAAATTTCAAAAGTCTTAAAAATCATTCGCTTTTACTAAATAATCTTTGATAAATTACTAAAAAGTTATTACAAAACCAAAGGAACTGTCCTTGGGTAGACTAAGCCATAGAAACGAACTAAAGAAAATCTCAAAAAATTACAAACGATTTGCGAAAACACAAACTATTGCTACCAATAAAACCTTTATTCTTATTTCTAATAATTCAGTTGAAAGATTTAAACTGAGAGATTAAATAAGTTGATTTGGGCCATATTTGAAAACCATTGGGATCTATTACTACGCGATTGTTTTGAAAGAAGAGAAAAAGAAACGCAAAAATGAGCACTCAAAAAGTGTTTATAAAAACGCATATCGTCCAACAAACAAAGCATCGGTGACAAATAATATCAGTAGATATGTTATTTTTTGAAACACGAGAAATTGGATGTGACCTCTCATCGATGAAAATAAGTTACAATTTGACGAAAAGAACAACAAAAACTGAAAATTTTGAACAATATTTGAAAATATATAGCATAAACTTCAAGACTAAAGGCTACGAAATGACTGCTTCGGTTAACATCATTAATTCAATCCTCAAATACAAGCTTAAGAGACTTGTCAGCAATTTACGGCTACCTAAAAAACAAAAAAAAGGCAAAAACAGCAATTTCAAGAAAAAAAAATGAGCGAGAAAAAAGTCGAATCCATTAAAAAACAAACTTTTCACTAAAAACCTTTCTATGTTAAAATAATTTTTTAACAGAAATGGCATTCTTCTTTATCAATAAAATTTCGAAAATAAAATATGAACAAATACATTAGAGCCACGAAATTTTTGAGAAAACTCGTAGAGTCAACGCCATTAAATACATAAGCTTTCAACGGAATCCACTAAATACGAGAAATTATGCCTCCATGGGACAACAAGTTTGTGTGTCATTCATATTTCATCAATAAGATATAACAAGTTATTGACGATGAAAACAAAAACAAAGACAGGCAAAAACTAAATATTGTGTAGAAAAGTGCCAGAAGAAAGTGTCGAAGACCTTTTAATCATAAGCTCTTCTCTGAAAACTTTATCTATGATCCGCTGAACGTCTTTCCTAACCCAAGGGGAAATATCAGTAACAGGATAATGTAATGAGATTCCAAAAGGATCCAAGAATAAGAAAGAGTTTACAAAAATTTTAAAAATTATATGAAAACTAGTGGCATTGAAGTTTTAAAACTAATAGGTAGAAAAAGAAGCCGGTAACCAGATTTTTTTTGGCTGGACTAGAAAAAAAAAATCCTGTAAGTACTACGGCTGAGAAACATTTCACGACAAAGAAGTTTAGTATTGGTTAATATTCAAAAAGAATTCGAAAAGAATTTTTTTAAAGTCTTAATAGCCTTTAAACTCAAAAGCTTTCAACAGAGGTCAAAAACTACGCTCAGAAATAACACGATGGCGGGAAAAAAGGTTTTTTCATGCGCAGATAATGAATAAGACATCACAATAAGTCTTAAGACTATGAAAACAACAACAAAAACAGGCGAAAACCAAAATTCAGTAGAAAAGTGGGAGAAGAAAATTTCGAAGCAATTTAAACCATTAGCTTTTCTCTGAAAAATTTATCAGTGATCCACTGAATGCCTTCTTTAAGCTAATGGGATTAGAATAATTTTTGAATAATATGTATAATATTCGGATAATATGATAAGAGTTCAAAAGTAACCAATAATACGAAAATATCACCATTTTTAAAAAAAAAATTTAAGAATTTTTTTGTCACTGAATTCATTAAACCAAAAGTTAGAAGATAAAACTGCTATTTAGATTAATATTAGTTGCAGTAGAAAGCAAATGGGTTCTGTCAAAACTGAGACTGACTAACAGTTCACGAAAACTTTAAGATTGGTTGATGTTCAAGAAAATTTTCAAAAAATTATCTTTAAATTCTTAACATCTATTAAATTCAATAGATTTCGACGGAAGTTAATAAGTACCCTCAAATATTCCCCAATGGGAGTATAGGGATGTTTTTCAAGCAGAGGTGATCAATATGACATGACAACAAGTCTTATGACTTTGAAAACAACAACAATTCAGTAAAAAAAAGGCAAGAAGAAAAGGTCGAAGCCATTTAAACCGTAAGCTTTTCTCTAAAAACTTTATCTGTGGTCCACTGAAGGTTTTCCTTAAGCCAACAGGAGCCGTAAATTTTAGGATATTGTGATAAGGTATCAAAAGTAACGAATAATACGGAAATATCCAAAAATCTTTTATTTTAAATCTTGTGTCATTGAAGTCATATAACTAAAAATTAGCAGACAAAAATGCTAGCCAGATCAAATTAGGTTACAGTAGGACGGAAAAGGGTGCTGTCATCGCAGAGACTGGCTTACAGTTCACGATAATATATTTACGATTGGTTTATGTTCGAAAAAATTTTTCGGAAAATTATTTTTAAAGTCAACAGCTATTAGCTGCCCTCTCAAAGTACTAGATATGTTCAATTAAATCTCGTTAAGGAATATATTGCACTTTTAGTCTACACGTCCATGCCATAAGACTACAAAAAATTATTAAAGCCTCAAAAAGTAATTCAAAATTTCTTTTAAAATTAAGAAAACTCAGAGTAGAAGCCAAAAAAACAATGAGCAATTCCTTGAAAACGGTTATTTTTGTTCACTGGGCTTCATTTGACTGTAATTGTCTCTAGGTGACTTAAAAAAGCAAAAAAAAGTAAAAAAGAGCTCTCGATTAGAATTTGAAATTTTTTGATATTGAACATCCCTATGATACCAGAACTAGTCGTTTTTAACGCCTTTAGTCTATTATGAACACAAAATTGATTCATTTGTGGCAATAAATTTAATTTTGAAATACTATTTTTATAGAAAATATCCTAGTTTGAAGAAAAATCACACTAAAAGTGAACAAATATGCCGCGTTCACACAAAACTTCAATCCTCGACAAATCCTCGAAAAAAAAAGAAAATAAAGAAATCTTTTTAAGTTTGAATTCTACGCTGGACCATTTTTTCAATGATACCACTCACATTTCTCTGCGATGAATATATCGATCGGCCAAACTTGACTGAACAAAAAAACCATTGAAGTATATAGTTCCTCCCCCCCCCCCCCCCCCCCCCCACAAGTGGAGGAACAATTAATTTTATTTGTTATAGCTATTGACACATTTATTAGTCAATACCAACCAATATTAGAACAAAATTAGTAGTGAACTTGTAAAAAAACAGCTGAAAAATATAAAATTTGTCCACAGGACACGCACAAATTATATTGAACGCAATTATGTTAAAAGTCTTGGGATTTTTAAGTTAAAGTTTAAAGTTAAAGTTAACCAATTTTATAGCACACTGGTTCAATTGAAAGAAGTTTTAAAAGTAAAGAAAAAACTCATTCTCATTGATAAAAATCTGGTCAATAATTGTAATTGGGTATGTTAAAAAAAGCTCAATTGTAATAGAATAGATAGTCTTCAGTTATAGAATCGGTTGCGGGATAATATTTAGCTAAAATTTTTTTGGGTTGTTTATCCATTTCAGCAATTTCAAAAGCAAATGTTTGAATGAAAATCAGCAAACTACATATACTAAAATTTGGTAATAAAAACAGTTTCCGAACCGCTCATTGGTTTTCCTGCTTAAAAGCTCGCGATCAAAATTGCCTACCACCACAGCCCTAGGAGCAGAGACAGATGTTGGCTTAATGTGTTCAAAAACTGTAAATCAAGGCCATATTAGTCCTATTAAAACCTTTACTCATACCTGGACTGTCAGAGGATTCCAATCTTACATAATTTTTTTGCCCTCAGTCATCAGATTTTGTAACATTTATATTCTCGCAATTTCGGGATGTACTTATCAAATATTCTTCCTCCTCTCGTCGAAAAAAAAACGATTTTTGCTGAACCAATGACAAAAATGTCGAAAGAAGCTGAAAAAATATTGAAGAAGTTTCCGGTTTTTCACAGTAAGAGAGCAATTTTATCTTAAAGAATTCAATGCACAACTCATACAGGGTACCTTATTTAGAGTACTTTGCCAATGAAAAGTACTTTGCAAAAATACAACTTGGTATTTGAAAAAATCTTACATACACGAGCCGAACTTGTTGCTTCTCCAGGTACGAAGTAACAAAAATTAACTAACGTTTAAAACGTTTACGGTAGTAAAATAAATTGAACACCTGAAGAACAAGTCAGTTTTCTTAAAAAGGAACGTTACCGGTTCAAAGCATGTCTCGAATTTAGTATGAGATTTTTTTCGTATTGGATTTGAATTTATTTAGGAAATCTTAAATCCAGAACCTTGCCATATCTTTTCAGCAATTTCAAAAGCAAATGTTTGAATGAAAATCAGCAAACTACGTATACTAAAATTTTGTAACAAAAACAGTTTCCTAACTGATGATTGGTTTTTCTCGCTTAAATACTCGCGATCAAATTTCCTTATCCGCACAGCCCTAGGAGCAGAGACAGATTTTGGACTAATGTGTTTAAAAACTGTAAATCGAGGCTATATTAGTCCTATTAAAACCTTTTAGGCAAAACTTTCGATTAGCTGAACTAGAAACATTCTATCAGAATTTTCTGTTTGCTATTATAAAATTTGTAGTTTCAAACATCGGTAATCGAAGTGATTTGAATTCAGCAATCCCTTCAGGAGATCGCTGACAAGGTTATTATTTTTTTAAATCTGAAACACGTAAATTAAAATAACCACTTGGTTAATGTTACATGTTATAAATTTTTTAATCAAACATTATTATTTTCTAATTCATAACAAACTAAGGTTCGGTTTTCTTAAAATAGTTTATAAAAAATTATGTTTGAATCCTGCAACCCTTCTGTCTATTGGAACTCTTTCGTGTCGTTTAAGCATTTCCACTGTAACTTTTTAAATATGGTCTTCGACGTTTCTTTTCTAATTGTAATTGGAAGTGTGTTCCATTTTCGAATATAGTTACGAACAAATGAACAATTACTCCATTTTGACTTACATTTTTGTTCTAAGAAAAGGTTATGGGTTCGTTCGTTTGCAATAATTGGCACGTTTTCCAAAAATCTGAAATGTTTATTAGAGCTATTTCTTGTTTGTTGGAGAATATTGAAAAACCTATTTAATGACACCCGTGTTATTTGGAGCTCTGCTGGAAGAATTTTAGTCTCCAGAAGCAGATCTCTGACAGTATCGTATTTGGTTTTCATAAAACAAACTTTTATGCACCAGTTTAACCGTTTGTTAATTCTGTCAATAGAGTAAGATGGTAAATTTTGAAAAAAACGCACTAAAATCTAAATGAGGTAAAGAGTAGAGAATTAAAGAGATTTATTCTTGTTTTTAACGGTACCTGATAACGAACCAAATATAATGATCTGATTGCTGAAGCCATTTCACTGATAACCTAATTTAGTTGATTTTGGTATGTCAGTTCCCTATCGATTATTACACCTAAATATCTAAATTTTTCAGATGCTTCCAATCGGTGTCCCTTGAAATCGACAGTTTCAATGATTGGCATTTTTTCATTCCTGAACACCATTAACTCCGTTTTTCCCTCATTCAAGGTTAACCTGTTTTGTTTCATATATTAATCCGTTAAAACTGATTCAAATTCCAAACTGCATTTGCACCCTTTATTCTGAGCTGCAATGTGCCCGATGGTGAGAATGCCACTCTTATGGGCATCCTGTTCCTTCTTTGGGTACAAATTTCTCATGAATATGTTTGCAAACCCTTCGAAGCAGTTTGACATACTAAAAAAAACTAAAGACATTCTTTAAGACTGAAAACAATTCAACAGATTACGGTCCAATGTCCAAACTAGGGCCTTTTCCAGCAACAGGTCAAATTAAGAAACTATGACATTTGACCAATATTTGTCTCTGTTCTACAAGAAGTGCGCCTCTCGTACACTAAAGACTAAAGTTTACTTTAAGTCCGTTCGATATTTTTGTGATTTAATGAAATGAAGTATGGATTGAAATGAAGTTTTATTCGAGTTATATCAGTTCAGTATATCCTCTCTAATTAGGTGCGTCTATTGTGATGATTAAGCAATTCGTTTATAAATATTTTAGACCATTATTTGTTAACTCTTTCAACTCTACACGCACGATTATTCGCCGTGTTAGATCATTTTTTCCATTTATTATAGTGCCCCCCAACTAGTGCCCCAAGCCCGCAATGTAAAAAGAGCGAAAACCACAATAATCTTACTCCTCAAAAAGTTATTAACAAACCTGAAAAAGTCAGTTCCCAACTATGCTTTCCAACAGTTGTTTGGCTATTTTATTACTCACGGCAGCCTTAATACGGTAACCTAGAAACCTTAGTACGGCCTTAATAAGAAGGTCGTGGGAAAAGCTTCACATAGTATCAGCACGGTTTTCATCTATGAAATGACCTTACGAAGTTCTAAGTTCAAATACAGTTGCGCTAGGCCCCAAATTTTTTCTCACAAAACAGAAAAAGCTTGATCATGATAATTTTAAAATAAGAGAGATTACTGATATATAGACAAAGTTTCAATTCTTGTTCATAACAAGTGCTCTTTCGTATATAAACTGCACGCCTTTAAATTTAAGAAAAGGAGGTAGACCCATGCTCTTTTTATTACCTAATAAACTACTATTTTGATTCCCACTCTGCGGGTCAATTCTTTCCAATGTCACCCATAATTGAATGTCTGAAGGTCTCCTTCTGTGGCTGAAAATTTTGGTGACATCTATTTTAATTGAGGTCGGGAAAAACTGGTTTGCTTTGCTACTAAATTCTGTTGAAATCGAACTGTCTTTTGATTGGTTACGACGTTGTTCGGATTTTTCGTCTAGTTCGCGTATGAAGTTCATGTTCCGATTGCTTGAGTTTGAGATTTTCTTCACTGAAGTCAAGCTGCTATTTAATGAAGTCACTTTTATTACCTCTGCAGCGGAAGAACTGTCATCTTTTGAACTTTCTCTCAGAACACCGTCTGAACTGTTTATTTTTAATTTGGTTTCACCTTTAAGGTCCGGTTTTAGTTCGGTTTCCGTATTTGGAAATATCATTTCATGAACTCTTCCAATGAGACCATGATCAACTTTAGATAGTTGATAAACGCGCACATAGATATCGTCTGAATTGACTTCTGTCTTTTTAATGCCATGGATTTCTAACTTAACACGCAGTTTTCGCGAGGATATCAATTCTGGCGCGTCGAAATCGGTCACCCAGATGTAGAAACCAGATGTGATGTAGAAGCCAGGGTTGGTTGATGATCCAAAATGTGATGCACGAACACAGCCGAGCAGATAGGTCAACTCCCCTTCTATTAGAACCTAAAAGAAAAAACAGATCTATTCTGTTTTGCCTCCAGTGTTTTTAATGACCCCCAGTTACAAATTATATGTTGTTATATAGCACGTTACTATGTAAGAAAATAGCACGTACGCCTGGGAGTCATAAAAAATGTATGCTCACTAAGATGGGGGAAACAGAATAGATCCGGAAATACTTGATCTTTAGAGATTAATAACAGAAATCATAATCTTGCGCGCACTAAACATTTTCTAATTTAAATTTTGATAAGGAGCTAGGGTGAGATATATTCAATTTCAATTAGAGTTTAGATTCTCAATTTGGATTTGAAAAGTGAGTGCAGAAGTCATTTTCTTTAGTTAGGCAAGTGATGTATAAAAAAAAATTCATCACAGGATTGAACTAAAAACTCAAATCAAAGTGTAGCAAAAGGCATCACATCACGCACGCAAAATCAGTTTCAGTAGCAGAGTGGTAGAATTTAATGAAAATGTAACTCCATGACCTCTGCGCGAAAACTAAAGTGATCGCAACAAAAAAGAACAAATTAAAAAGACATCGCAAGACAAGTCTTGAATTACAATTCAATGAATTTTCACTGAACCAAAACATACAACAACAGAAAAGACGAGTACAGGTTTTGGAATACCATTTATTAAGAAACCGATCAAAAAAAATTTGAAAAAAAACAATGAAAACAGAATTCAAACTGCAGCATACAGCACCGTTTTCTCCCTGTAGAATAGTAAAAAACATTGTTTCCTCAAAAACGCTCGCGTGTTTGCTCCACTAACAGTTTGAGCGTGATAAAAATCAACACTCAAACCTCACTTCATAAAAGAACGACAACTTTGGATAATCTTTAAAAAACAATCATAGCCGAAAGAATTCCGGAAACGAATCGAAGAATTTTTTTCGAAAAAAACTTTAGCACAATATATATCAAGTAGAACAAATCAAGCGAAGAGAAAAAGCAATCACATTCAAATAATATTTAGGAAAAATAGCCAAAACTAAAAAAATTAAACAAGCAAAAAACTCGTTTGGTTAATTGGTCGCTGGCAATTGTAATTAATCAATTGCTCATAAAAATTTAAGCACGCAAAAATCCGCCATAATGTCTAAGATAATAAGTAAAAACGGACAAATTGACAAAAGTTAAATGTTCACAAATTTTAAACAAGCAACAAAAATTCTCAATTTTAGCATCCAAAAAGCCTCTTACATCACAATATCATCAATATAGGTTAGAAACGCCAATTATGGTCAGAAAACAACAATAAATTTAGTCAAAAAGTAGGTTAAATTATAAATTAAAAAACTTCAATTAGTTTTTCATATAATACCGAGACGAAGATAAACAAATACTTTATTTCATGAAAATACAAATGTTGAAACGCTTATACAATATTATTTAAGCATAATAGGCTCATAAAGTTCAAATTTTAACAAAAATGCAAAAAAAATCCACTCAGATGGCAAAAATTTATATATATTTTTTCATTGTTCCGTGCAATAATTACAAAACTGCTTTGAGCAACTGCTTTGTGATCCCATCGATAAGAAAAACTACCTGTAAACTATAAGTTTTGAATCAATGCTCAATGAAAACAATAAAAAACAATAAGCAAGAATCTTGGAAGTAGCCAAAACCCGTCAAAGAAGTTGAGAAACTTTCAAATTGGTGTAAAACCAAAAAAAGCTCAACATGAGACCAGAGCAACTTTTAAATTTTTTATGGACTATTTAAACCTTTTAACAAAAAAACATAACCGGAACAAAACGGGAAACGACTCGGAGCCCTCTTTACTAAAAAACAGACCTCCAAATAACCAATAAAAACTGCCAGAACGCATCAAAGATGAGAAAACAACAATCTTCAGGAAAAAATTCAACCACTTTCTTATATAGTTCAATTACAAATAGAAACCAAAAATTGTTTTCCGCAATCAAGACCATAATTTGTTCGCTTAGAGATTTTTCACATCTTTTCTTGCTCTCACAAAAACAGCGGTTTAAAAAAATAACTACTCTCTCTTTGCTCCAGTCTTTCAATTTATTGAGCTGCAAATTTTAGCAAGTGCGGCACTAGAACTCCTGTTTCAAATTCACTCCCAGAAAATTACTGTTTAAAAAAGACACTCTTCCATTAATCTTCTTCAAGTCTTAAAAACACAGCGCTCAAATGTAATTCAATTTGTTTGGATTCTTAGGATGACCACGATGAGACCGATAATAGTCTCACAATCACTTCGCTCAGCTCACATTCCTTTTTAATAGTATAATAGGTGGGAGAAGAGTGCGGGACAACTTGGATTCACTGAACTGATCAGCCACAAAGAAAATGCGCTACTCAAAAACTCGGGGAAAAACTTAGCGGCATACCTTTTTATCAATTGACTTAGCTTCATGCTAGAAGGTAACAAGTTCGTTTCCAAATATTCTGCGGATTCTGGAGTTCACGATTTGGTTAACTTCATTTTTCTCATAATTTTTGAGAACTTTTCAACTTGGGCTCAAATGTTACTTGAAACGAAAAATTGGATTAGAATTTTAAAACTTAACCTTTATTCTTCGAGACATTTTTACAAGATTTATTTGCATCGTATTGTAGATTCAAGATTTTCAGCTAGAACATTTCGTAAGTTTTAAAATCTTAAATCAATTAGAGATTCATCTGACCTGTTTATTGAGCAGTGTCTCGAGGCTGTCTAGACTGGGCAGGAAAGCTCGCTGGAAAAAAGATGGGGCCTCCCACTTATAAACAGGATGGATAGACCACGCACATTTGGAAGGCCTGGAAGCGAACTTCACAGTGTTGCCATCTATGCACTTCTTCTCAAATACCATTGGTTCCTCTTCAGGCTGATTATCTGTTAAAAACGAATACTAGTTTCTGCAATATTGTTAGCATTGGCAACCAACACCAAGAGTTTAAATCTTTACTAGGTAGAGAGATGGGGGGAAGCACAGAGATATGAGTTGAATGCATAGGAAAATTTGATCGAAGCCGTAACGGTGAATGAGCTGAACTCTGCAAAAACTTTCTAAGCTCTACGGTTTCTCCCTTTATAGTCATCTTTAGCACAGATTTTTGGAAAATTTCAATTCAATTCGATATTTGAATTGACCAGGAATGTCCAAAGAATGTTCTCATAGGAAAGGTTTAATTTTATCCTGGTGCTGACGGTTATAGCGCATCAGAGAACTTTAAAAAGTTATTATAGTTAAATAGGAAACTTTTCTTTCGAAAAAAGAGACTGTTTTTCGTCAAACTGCACAAATCAACTCCACATTTCTAAAAAAAATTATGTGGGGCCAAACAATGTTGATAATCACAGCAGATAACAAAAAAAAGAAAAGCACCTTCTAATAAATCAGTCCATCCATCACTCCGCCTCAACCAACACCTCCTAACCCAAGACATCTCCCTTAGGTTTTCAAACATACGGGATATCTCTTACCAGTTTCAGAAGCGATCGAAATCAAAGCCTCAATCATTTAAAAACAAATTCGGCTCTCACCAAAAGCGCCCTAAGGCAATACATCACCTCACTCAGCTTAAAGGATGCTGAAGTCAAAACACCGGGAGCATAATGTCTTTTACCAGAAAATAATATCTAGTAAAATCTAGGGCAACAACTTTCTAAAGCGATAACGACTTTAAATTGCAAGTTTAAGCTCAATGCAGACTCAATTAACGGAAAGAAAAGTGTGATAGATCATGATCATTAAAAAGTTGTGACCAAAAGTTTGAAAACCCAAAGTTTCTTGTACAGAATGCACCTCGGCTAAAATGACCGGTGAAAAGATCTGCGACTGTAGAGCCACAGTACTGTCGTAGCCTAGACAAAAAAATAAGAATGTAAGAAGAGAGCAAAAAAAAGATGAGCAAAAATTTGTAAAGAAACATAGCCGGCAGATTGCCGGAATAGCTGCCAAAGAATAGACCTGCGTGCCATATAATAGAGAAGGAAACAGATACAGATCTAAATTGAAAAAAAAAATTGACGCCGCTCAAAGAACTGGGTAAAAAACATTCAGCGATAAATTAATAAAGCTTGTTAAAATTCATTCTGCAGAAGCCTCTTATTAGGGACCTTTACTGCACAAATGAGTTCCTTTGACCTTAAACAAATTCAATTTAAACTTAAGTTTTAAAGTGCAAAAGTCATTTTTTTGAGTGAGGTAAGTCACTTATGATCGAAATCTAATCATGCAAATCACCTAAAAACTTTTGCTAAAGCGAGTGAGAAATGACGTCACGCGCGCAAATGCCGTTAGTGAGAGGAAGAAGTAATTCAGAAAATTTGACTTTTTCAGTTTTGTTGTGTGAACAAATGTAAAACGAAAAAAGAGCGTCAGATGACGAAACAAAAAACATAGCCGGAAGAATTCCGGAAGCGACTCGAAGCATCAAAAATTCTCTAACAAAACCGTAATTGCAGCGGAAGCCACTACTTTTTGTATTAAACCATTAACTCACTGCCTCTCCAGGTCTGCTCGAAAAATTAGTGAAACTTAAACCACTGTCACCAAGAGAAACAAAATGCAGCAAAATTTTATATCATTGAAAACGTTTGGTAACCTTAAAAAACCGAAATAATTAAAGTGGTCAAGAAAGTGGTAGACTGAAAAGGCTGACAAGGCTATCAACTGCCCTCAAATAATTCATGATTTTAATCTGAAAAAGATCGCGAAAGCAAACGGCAGATAAAAATCTAAGTTAAAAAAAACTAAGTAAAATCTTTTCAAAAAAGAAAGCTCAAATTTAAGAATCTGAAAACACCTATAATTACACTTCTAATCACTGCGATTAAGACAAAAAACAAAACACACTTGTTCCTTGTTGTACAAATTCTAAACAACATGATTTCATTCTAATTCAAAAAGTAAATTGATCATAGAAAAGACATAAGCAGCAGAAGAATATTCAAAGGCAAAAAACCTTTTGATTTAATACCAAGGCCGGAACAAAATTGCAGTAAATATTCTTCTGTAGAAATTGCGGAAAAGGCTTGCTATCAAACTCTCAGTACTGCCTTTTTTTGAATGCAATCAAATGCAAACCAAAGAAATGACGAAAATCTAAAAAGCATTTTCTGACGAAAATCATTCATTTTTAACAACTGAAAAAATCAATATACCGAAAATAAATTTAGGTGCCATGACAAAGATAGAAAGATAATAACTAGAATGTGAAGAATATGGGCACAATGTAAGGAACACCGTAACAAAAACACATTCTTGATTTTTGAAAGTTAAAAATCAATAAAAAATTCAGGAAAAACGAATACATTTCATTGTTCAGCTTTCAAGACATATAAAAGATAACTAATCATCCGATACAAAGATTTATTCTCCTGAAGAGAACAGAAAATAGGAAAAGGCAGAATTCATAAATACGAAAAATTGAAACATTCTGCAAAAAAAATGGTCAAAACACTTTTAAGCCAACAATTATGAAAAAGTTTTAAATGTTTTTCAAAAACCTAACGCCAAAAAATGATTGAATTTTTATTGAAAGGAAATTAAAGTCCCTCATGTTGCACAAAAAGACTATTTTTAGCAATTACAACCAAAAAAAAACAAACAAAAAAACTGACGAAAATCGGAAAAGCTACCAAAAGCGGATTAGCATATGTAAATTTTATAAAAAAAATTACATCGAGGTAGAAAGAGGCGTTCAGTATATAAATTATCAAAGAGAAGTTGCCATATTAACTAATTTTTGATAAAAAAGACGGTTAAAAGATCCAAAAACGAAGAAATTAATAGAAAAAAAGCCAAGAATTAACTAAAAAATCAAGAAATATGTGCCAATTTTCAATTTGAAACGCATTTTCAGGCTCTGCAAAACACTGTGGTATCAATTTACGAGGTTGACATTTCAATATAGTATCGAATAAACTTTATTTCTCTATGAAACCAAACTAAAAGCAAAAAAATTGGGCCATTTTAGTCCAAAAAACGGCTAAAAACGGTTATCTATATGTGCCATTCAGTCAAAAACTACTTTTCAAAGTCAAAAAGTCATTCACTAAACGAAGCGCATGATCGAAAAACTTCTCTCGCTTAGCGAAAATCTGTTCACCGAGACAGCTTTTCTCAGTTTCGCTTTTAGGTCAAAATGCCGCGTGAACAAATCTGCTTCCTGTAAAAAAAACTTAAGAAAACCAATACTCCTCTTCGAGTCGTAAAAAACATAGCCGGAAGAATTCCGGAAGCGACTCGAAGCATCAAAACTTCACTAACAAAACCGTAATTGCAGCGGAAGCCACTACTTTTTGTATTAAACCATTAACTCACTACCTCTCCAGGTCTGCTCGAAAAATTGGTGAAACTTAAACCACTGTCACCAAGAGAAACAAAATGCAGCAAAATTTTATATCATTGAAAACGTTTGGTAACGTTAAAAAACCGAAATAATTAAAGTGGTCAAGAAGGTGGTAGACTGAAAAAGCTGACAAGGCTATCAACTGCCCTCAAATAATTCATGATTTTAATCTGAAAAAGATCGCGAAAGCAAACGGCAGATAAAAATCTAAGTTAAAAAAAACTATGTTAAATCTTTTCAAAAAAGAAAGCTCAAATTTAAGAATCAAGAAACACCTATAATTACACTTCTAATCACTGCGATTAAGACAAAAAACAACACACACTTGTTCCTTGTACAAATGCTAAACAACATGATTTCATTCTAATTCAAAAATTAAATTGATCATAGAAAAGACATAAGCAGCAGAAGAATATTCAAAGGCAAAAAATCTTTTGATTTAATACCAAGGCCGAAACAAAGTTGCAGTATATAGTCTTATGTGGAAATTGCGGAAAAGGCTTGCTATCAAACTCTCAGTACTGCCTTTTTTTGAATGCAATCAAATGCAAACCAAAGAAATGACGAAAATCTAAAAAGCATTTTCTGACGAAAATCATTCATTTTTAACAACTGAAAAAATCAATATACCGAAAATAAATTTAGGTGCCATGACAAAGATAGAAAGATAATAACTAGAATGTGAAGAATATGGGCACAATGTAAGGAACACCGTAACAAAAACACATTCTTGATTTTTGAAAGTTAAAAATCAATAAAAAATTCAGGAAAAACGAATACATTTCATTGTTCAGCTTTCAAGACATATAAAAGATAACTAATCATCCGATACAAAGATTTATTCTCCTGAAGAGAACAGAAAATAGGAAAAGGCAGAATTCATAAATACGAAAAATTGAAACATTCTGCAAAAAAAATGGTCAAAACACTTTTAAGCCAACAATTATGAAAAAGTTTTAAATGTTTTTCAAAAACCTAACGCCAAAAAATGATTGAATTTTTATTGAAAGGAAATTAAAGTCCCTCATGTTGCACAAAAAGACTATTTTTAGCAATTACAACCAAAAAAAAACAAACAAAAAAACTGACGAAAATCGGAAAAGCTACCAAAAGCGGATTAGCATATGTAAATTTTATAAAACAAAATTACATCGAGGTAGAAAGAGGCGTTGAGTATATGAATTATCAAAAAGAAGTTGCCATATTAACTAATTTTTAATAAAAAAGACGGTTAGAAGATCCAAAAACGAAGAAAATAATAGAAAAAAAGCCAAGAATTAACTAAAAAATCAAGAAATATGTGCCAATTTTCAATTTGAAACGCATTTTCAGGCTCTGCAAAACACTGTGGTATCAATTTTCGAGGTTGACATTTCAATATAGTATCGAATAAACTTTATTTCTATATGAAACCAAATTAAAAGCAAAAAAATTGGGCCATTTAGTCCAAAAAACGGCTAAAAACGGTTATCTATATGTGCCATTCAGTCAAAAACTACTTTTCAAAGCCAAAAAGTCATTCACTAAACGAAGCGCATGATCAAAAAACTTCTCTCGCTTAGCGAAAATCTGTTCACCGAGACAGCTTTTCTCAGTTTCGCTTTTAGGTCAAAATGCCTTGTGAACAAATCTGCTTCCTGTAAAAAAAACATAGCCGGAAGAATTCCGGAAGCGATTCGAAGCGTAAAATCTTGACAAAAAAATTAATTGCAGCTGAAACCATTACCTTTTTTAATAAACAATAAACTCATTACCCCACCATCCCCCCCGGTCTGATCTTAAAATTGGTGAAAACCTCTCTCACCAAGAGAAACAAAATGCCGCAAAAATATTTATTATTGAAAACGTTTGGTAAGGATAAGTGCAAAATAATTAGGATAGTCAAAACACTGATAGTCTCAGAAAGTTGACAGGGCTATCAACTGCCCTCAAATAATTCATGATTCTAATCTCAAAAAGATCGCTAAAGCAAACGGCAGATAATAATAACTTAGAAACTAAACTAAATTTTTCAAAAAATAATGCTCAAAGTTAAGAATCAGAAAACTACTACAGTTCGATTTCTCATCACTGCAATTAAAGCAAAAACAAAATATACTTTGTTCTTCTCGTATATATGCTAGACAACATGATTTCAAACTAATTCAAAAAGAAAAATAATCATAGAAAAGCAACCGAGTATAATTTAAAGGCAAAAAAATGTTTAAGAACAATACCAAGTTCGGAAAAAATACAATAAGAAGTAATAAGTAGCAATTCTGGAAAAGGCTTTCTAGTACACTCTTAGTACTGCCTTATGTTGAATGAAATCAATTGCAACCCAAAGACATGACGAAAATCTAAGAAAAAGCCGAAATCATTCAATTTGTTAATAACTGAAAAAATCAATAAAACCAGTAAAAAGGTAGGTGATGGAGAGAGCTAGAATGATACAAGCTAGTATGTGAACAATATGGACACAATGTAAGGAACACCGTAACAAAGACTAATTCTTGATTTTTGAAAGTTCAAATCAAGGTTTAAAAGTTTTGAATGTTTAAAAATCAAATTTAAAAAAACAAGAAAAACTAACACCATTTCACTTTTCAGCATTCGAGACATAGGAAATACAACGATACATCCGAGACCAAAATCTATCCTCCTGAACAGATCAAAAAAAAAGAAAAAGCAGAAATCAAACATACGAAACATTGAAACATTTTGCAAAAAAAAAGGTCAAAAAATTTTTAGGACTGCATTTATAAAAAAAAATTAACTAATTTTCAAAAATTTAACGCTAAAAAATTATTGAAGTTTTTATTGAAAAGAAATTAAGGACCCTCATGTTGCACAAAAAGAATAATTCTAGTAATTAAAACCAAAATACAGACAAAAAACTGAGAAAAATAGGAAAAAAACTACCAAAATCGGATTAGCATATGTAAATTTTATAAAACAAAATTACATCGAGGTAGAAAGACGCGTTGAGTATATGAATTATCAAAGAGAAGTTGCCATATTAACTAATTTTTGATAAAAAAGACGGCTAAAAGATCCAAAAATGAAGAAAATAATAGGAAAAAGGCCAAAAATTAATTAAAAAATCAAGAAATTTATGCCAATTTTGAACTTGAAACGCGTTTTCAGGCTCTGCAAAACACTGTGCTACTAATTTCCAAGGTTTACCTTTCAATATAGCATCGAATAAAAATCATTTCAACAAAAAACCAAATTACAAGCAAAAAATGGGCCACTTAGACGAAAAAACGGCTAAAAACGGTTATCTATATGTGCCATTCAGTCAAAAACTACTTTTCAAAGTCAAAAACTCATTCACTAAACGCAGCGCATGATCAAAAAACTTCTCTCGCTCAGAAAAAATTAGTTCACACGGCAATTTTTCTCACTTTCGCTTTAAGGTCAAAACAGCGTCTGAACGAATAGTACTTCCGGTAAAAAAAAACCGAGAGAAAACCAATACTCCTCTTCGAGTCGTAAAAACCTTAAGAAAACCAATACTCCTCTTCGAGTCGTAAAAAACCAAGAGCACCGCAATATAGCTTCGCTCAGCTTACAGCTTCGCAGCTATAATTAAAACCTTAAAAAGAAAGTTCTTCTTGATTCTAGGATCATTTAGAGGTCATATAGCTCGGCTATCATTTAGGGAGAGGGGGTCAACTGAAGTAGGAAGAGAACTGACCTATGTAATTCTCACATACCTATATCTTTGAGATTATTCCTACGCTGCGCTTCAGGCAAGGGCGCCGATGAATTGTTTTTCACGTCCCGCACTCTCACTTTATGACCAACTTTGCCCGTCTTAGAATCATCCACAGCTCCCGAAACTGTTCGCAATTGGGAGGCTTCGTCGATGCTGGTAGCTACAACGTCTAACTTAGGGATGTTTGTAGTCGAGGCGCTAAGTTTCTTGGTTTCCGACGCATTGGATTTAGTCATGTTTGGGTCGCTCGGGTTCAATGGATTGCCTTTAGATTTGGTTGCAATAACTACTGTTGTGTCGACGCGCCTGAAATTATACACATTCAAATCTGTTGACATTCATATGGCAAAAACAATTCTACGGGATTCCGGCAGTCCCTTGGATTGTGGAAAAAGGTGTCTGCTAGCCAATTTAATCCGCAAGATTGAAAGCGAGCGAGTCTTAGAGCCAAATTATTTATGGCGCAAGCCCTATGATACAGATCAACACCAGCTGTTAATCTATCTGTTCAGGCAATTGTATTTAATGTATTCTGTTTATTCATAACTTGACAACACGCATTTGCTTAAAATGAACAAGCCGTATGAAAACAAAATGGAGAATTTCTTAATGGAAAAATGGTTCAAAAATCTTACGGCCTGATGTAAGGTCGTCTTGGAAACAGTGGACTTTCCCTAAGTTTTCCCTGGATGTCCGGCATCCCAGTTTTGTTGAGTACCCTCTCTCGCATCTGCCTCCTGGCCCTGTCCATCTGCCCTGTCGCTGTGCTCTCACTTTCATTTTCAAGAGAGAACGGAATCGATGACGAGGAGTTTGTTGCGGGATTAGGAAGAGAGGGCCTATGGCGATGTTTTCGAGTTGTCTCTATCAGAAGTCCATCTTTAGTGGTGTAGAGTTTCAAAGGTTTGCG
The DNA here is from genome assembly GCF_964194025.1 of Convolutriloba macropyga. NCBI lineage: Eukaryota > Metazoa > Xenacoelomorpha > Acoela > Convolutidae > Convolutriloba > Convolutriloba macropyga. The sequence continues at coordinate 39,550,205 of NC_134468.1, read as the reverse complement.
GCCATTTGGGGGCTGAAATTATATATTTAGGTCCGTGCATGTCAAAACAAAGCAAAATGAACTCGGAAGACACCGCCAATTGTTCTAGACAGTCGTCGGGAATTTAAATCAGAGCTTTTTTTACCTCGCAGCGGCTGAAACCATCACAACTCAAAAATTCTAATAAAAGCTGACAGAATTATCAACCTCTCTCAAATCAAAAGTTCAACCAACTGGAACCAGGTAAAAAAAAAAGTGGCTTTCTTGATAAGGACGTTCAAAAAAATAAAATAAGCATTGCCAAATATATCGATGTTAATAATTCAAATTTCAAATTCAAACGGTGAAGCAACTATCGTATTCCAAATGGCTTGAAAAAATTATACAACTGACAATATTTGCATGCAATTAAACAAATTTGTGAAAATAAAGCTTGATAACAAAAAAAACAACGAAGCGTTTCCCGAAGAACATTTCTTTTAACAAAAAATGGCAATCATTTATTAATAAAAAAGACTTATATAATCTCTAAATTGAATTCGCATTTTTGGAATGAACAAGAGGTGTGTTGCAGTCAATAAAATGAAATACGTTGCATTTGCGCCCTTGGCATAAAACGACAGTTTTTGTTGTTTTTAGTGTCGCAGAATCTCGATAATCAGACTTAAACTCTAAACGGTTACTTGACGAATATTTCTGCTTGGATTGCTGATATCTTCATGTTTCGATATTATGTAATTATATCCCATCTATAGTCTGAAAACTAAAGACAACATTATTTCAATCACGAACAATATCATTTCACAAAATGGGAGGGGTGGCGCAGGGGGTACTATTAAAAACAATTTTTTCAAGTCACAATAGAAACAATTTGATGGATCATTAAGAGTACGGTTTTAAAAAGCAGTTTAAACGTGTCAGTGAAAACAGTGCGAAATTGTCAACAAACTGTATAAAAAACTTTCTGTACTGTACTTTACGTAGCAACTATATCAAATCATCTCTCTTGCTACACAAGAAGACAAACAAAACCATCAATGTCATCCAGTGGAACTGCAAAAGAGAACGAAAAACTTGAGTTGTACAAACTTAGGTGCAAAAGTTTTCCAATGATATTCCTGGTTTTCAAATGATTTTCCTGCTTTTCTCTTTAACATGGAATATAAACGATAAGAAATTATTGCAAAATCAATGATTAACTTTTTTAAAACTTTCAAAGAGCTCCTCTAAGAAGCTAATTCAATTTTTATTGCCTTTGGAAAACCCCAGAAGCATTCATCGGAATAAAAATAGGTTTGCTATCATTTGTGCGAAAAAAAAACCCAAAGATGACAAAAGCTGCGTTATCTTGGTCACAACTACTATGCTGCAATTCTAAACGCAATTCGAAATTATCCGATGTAACTCTTGACAAGGAAACCGTTTCTGAAGGCTAAGACTTTTTTAAATGTTACTTCAAAGTGCAAATAAATTGTTACATGAACTTCATATTCCGATGCTTTTTTTGCTTTTCCAAATTATTAAAGTGTGGGATCTCTCCAAAACACGGATTTTCAATGGCCTCCTGTTGAAAAATTTTGACTGAAAACAAAAAACCGAGTCAGGGTTTTTTAAAAACAAAACTTAGCTGAAAGTTTTTTTGAAGTGTTTGAGATCTTTACATGGGACAGTTGGATACAATCAAAATTTAAAAAAACAAAAATTTCGTTAATTAAATGAAGCAGAGATAGGAGGCATTCAAATAATTAAAAAGTTAAAATAATTAAAGAGAAGTTAATGCATTGTATTTTATGATGGATTTTAAAAACTGACATGGAAAAAATGATGTTACTGCAAGCAAAGTCATTTTTTATGTCACTAGAATGGATAAAAAGTGAACTAATCAAAATGTTTAGATCAAAAAGAGAAAACAACTCTAATGTCATTTCACATAAGAAACCACTTTATCTTGGAAACATCTGATTAAGGAAAAAACTCAGCTGCTGAGAGGTACGACTCACCAAAAATGTCACTCATTGACGTCTTGTCGCGTTATCAGATGGTCGTAACAAAAATGAGGAGTACGACGAATTAAAAAAACATAACAGGACAGGTCCACACAAACCAACAGATTGAACAAACTATATACCTAGCTATCAGCCTCATGGGGAAAAGATTATCTGATAGTCAACAAAGCAGACATAAAAACGCAACCATAGACAAAAAAATCTCAAAACCGATACTTTCCAGAAAATTTCTAATTTCTGAGTTCTTAAACATTCTATAGACGATCAAAATACTGCCTTTCAGACTACAAACAGATTGACTGTAGCTTCATTTAAAAGTTGATGAGACAAATCTTTACTGAAACTAATGATAAAATAAAAGCAACTATGAAACAAAAGGACTAGTCTCAAAAATCATAAATGCTTTTTGCAAAAAGAAGCAGAATCAAAAATTTTCAAATTGCTAACTACTCAAATTAATTCCAGACACAAAAATATTGAAGGGTACCTGTCGTTGATAACACTAAAGTTAACAGAATAACACAGCTGACCGGCTGCCAGAAAATAGCCGCAATAGCTTCGTAGATCTGCGTTCTCAAAAAAACAGTAAAAAAAGACAGACCAAAAAATACTCTTTTCATTAAAGGCTGAGATGTTATATTTTGATTGAGAATCTGTATAAAATATTGCTGCCTCTATTTGTTGCTCTCAATGAACCTTCATTTAGAGTGAGACACATTAAATTGACCTTATGTCTTTGAACTAAAGTAAAGAAAAGTCAATTTCAGAGTGAGGAAGTCATTTTTGTGAGTGAGGTAAGTCGCGTGTGACCGAAAACTTAATCACGCAATTGAATAAAACTAGTTCCACTAAGAGTGAAAAATGACGTCAAGCACGCAACTCAGTTAAAACTGCACGAACGAATGAACAAAAAGCAGATTTGAAGTAGTTGTGACGTCATATGGTTGTAACGACGAAATAAAAAAAACCAAGAGAAGGCCAATAACCACAATTTAATCTCTCTGCACTTCTCAGCAACTGTTTTGGGCCAGCCAACATCCTTACATCAATTGTTATTTCCACTAAGACAGAACAGTATTTTCAAATGGATAATCTATTTAAAAAATTAAAAATAAAAAGATCTGGCAGATTGCCAGAAAAAAGCCGCAGTAGATTTGTATATCTGCAGTCTCAAAATGACAATAAAAGAGACCGACCAAAAAAATTAGTTTTTATTAAACAATGAACTGTTACATTTTGATTAAAAGTCTGTTTAACTAATAGCTGTGTAGACTAGCTGACCCAAGTACCCTGCAATTAGAGTGTACAGAATTACTTGACCTTATCTCTTTAAAAAAACAAAAGTCAATTTCAATGAGTGAGGAAGTCACGTGTGAACAAAAATTTAACCATGCGAATGGGCAAAAAAGTCACTCCACTAAGAGCGAAACATGACGCTACACATGCAATTCAGTTGAAATTGCATAAACGAACGAACGAAAAGCAGAGGTGAAGTGATTGTGACGTCACATGCTCGTAACAAAAATCCTGACGACGAAACAAAAAAAAATAAGCGAAGGTAAATGACAGCCTCAGCTATCGTTTTGCGGCTATTAATAAACGAACCGCTTAAAAAGATATTGCAATGCGTTACAGGGCCAATCAAATATTTTTTGAGACAATAACTCCTTTCTCAAATAATTTTCCAGTATTGCTATTAGTTTTATTTTTTTTAATATCCTTACTTTTATTACAAGAAACAGCATCGGGGTCAATAATTCAAAATGGTCAAAAAACCCAACTAAGATACTAGTTTCTTTTTCAAAAACAATTATATAAGACCTTCAATTAATGATACTAAGAAACAATTTGAACAAAAGGCACAAAAATTTAAGAAGAGATCCAAACATGTCATTTTGAAGACGTAATGGACAATAAATATCAAGTGAAAAACTAAAAAATAATCAATTATTAATCATTAGACGGTCAATAGGCCCGCACATTAATAAGGCTTAGTGATGAGAGAACGCAAATAAAAAATAGAACGCATATTAGCCCAAATTTATTCTGGTCAATATTTTAAGCTAAACAAAGATCTAACAATCAAAGGCTTTATATGAAAACAGTACTCTCTTATTTCTTGTTTAAATAGGCACTGTAGGAGCTGTTGCATTTGTCACGTTCAAAAAAACTCACTCGAATGAAAAAACAAAACGTTGTTGCCACTAATTTTAAAATATTTATAATATTTCCCATTTAAAGGCGAGTACAAGGATTGTGCGGTTGTTTGACAGACGAGCGTTGTAGCTTGTTCGGATAATAGCTGACCAGTAATTTTCATTTGAGGAGCACTATGCATTTTGATGCAATGGGGCCCGGGCTGACCACCCAGAATAATTAAGTACAGAACCTGCCTATTTCAAAATTAACTAGTAAAACCAGTACTGAAACAGCTTATGTACATAAAAACATTCGACATTCAGTCCAGAAGAGTACCTGAACAACAATTCAGATTGTTCAGAGTAATTCCCTCGTAAAAAACAGTATTGTGAAAATTTTAAAATAGATTTTGTAACGAAAGGGTATGAGTTAAAACAGCTACATATATAATGCATACTGTATGCACACTGCTGATGATACTAGATAATGATACCGGGCACAGCGAGTGCGTTAGGGGTGTTTTAAGGGTCCATTTTGGGTGCAACGTGGAGCGTGCCTTCGCATAATTGTATTACCATAGCAGGTAAGATCTCGAGCTTCCGGGTCATTTAGCAGGTGTATTAACAATCTCCCGGATCTTTTATCAGGTCTGTTCACGATCACCTTGGTCACTTAGCATGTGTATTCACGGTCTCCAGGGTCACTGAATTGGTGTATTTACCATCACCCGGGTCATTTAGCGGGTGTATTTACAATGTATTATGACATGAATATGCCTGTGGTGTGATGTAGTATGATCTGAATATGCCTGAGGTGTGATGTAGTATGATGTGCATATTCCTGTGGTGTGATGTAGTATGACGTGAATTTTCCTGTGATGTGATGTATGATGTGAATATGCCTGTGGTGTGCTGCAGTATGATGTAAATATGCCTGCGGTGTGATGTAGCATGGCGTAAAAACGCCTGGCAAGTGATGCACAATCAGCGCTGAAACATGTTAAAAACAGTATTTTAGGCTGACAATCAGCGCTGAAACGGTTTAGAAACAGTGTAGTTTAAGCTGACCATCAGGGCTGAAACAGGTTCAAAACATAATGTTTTTAGGATGGCAATAGTTATACAATAATGTTAATCAGGCTGATAATTGCATAACAATAGTTATGGTCAGATCCAAGTCAAGATAAAATCAAAGGTACAATTTTACTCTGAAAGAAGACTGATCAGTGTACATTTTGACATGAACAGAATATGTACAAGAGTAAAAAACGTCTATATACAGTTTCTGGATTTACAATGGTCCAGTACTGAAATGCTCGGGATGCCTATATGATGCATTGCACAGAGTGTCAGAAATGGGAAAATGACTAGCATCTAAAATTATTGGTTCTAAAAACATCGTTCGTAAACATTTCCTTATTTAATTTTAACACCGAACGAAAAACGTGTCCCAATTGTTCTCCAAAGTAAAATCTTTTTCTTTCTAAAGACAAATCACAAAATCAGAAAATTGGTGAGACTTAACCAAATGAGATCATTTTAAAACTCTCTTTGGTCTTCTCTCCAATACATCGTGCATTTCCAAATGCAGTTCAGAATTGGAAATAGAAGTCAGATACAAGTGAAATCCAAATTGTAATGTGCAATTTAGAAAAGAGCAATTCTGAGTGTGTTCATTGACTTGCGTAAATTTACCTGAATATCCTTTCCACTGCGAGACAAGGAACGAAGTATAAACATCATACTAAACCCGGTATATTATATAACTATGTTGTTAGTAAGAACAATAATCACCATTTTCAATTGATTCATGAGACTGGTTGCTCTTGCAATAAGTTCCGCAAAATCATGTATTTTAAAAATATTAATTTCTCAGCTGGTACCTACATAAATTAGGCCCAGTATGAAGACAAAGGTTATCTATCCGTTAGCCGATGTATGTCCAATTTTGGCAAACTCCAAGAGCATATTCTATATAAGCACCTAATTTTTTTTTTGCCATGTATTGACATCTTGAAAATGGAGGCAATAACAAAGTTGGGGTCAGTCTTGGTAATAATTTGTTTTTACCTTGTAAGAACTGAATTCTTTAGGACTGATTTCCTCCCCATCCTCCACAATCGTCTGCAACTCCTCGATAGGTCGTGAAAAGATTGCCTCTCGTAGCTTCTTCCACATGGAGTTAGATTAAAAACCAGTAAACTATTAAACTCTACTTTACATAAAACGGTCTGTAACGCTGATAAATTAATACACTTAGTTTGACAAATAGTGAACAAAACGAGAGCTGTGCAAATAAAGCTGAGATTTTTATTGACTTGCGACTAAATGTAATGAATTAAAAATTAAAACACATAACAAAATCATCTCTACTAGTAGTTAATGCCAGTCATCAAAAAGTACCAATATTCTGTACTAGATGAGTATGCTAAATCATATAGGTCATTATTCTAAATCACAGCTTGAAATCCACTAAAACAGCTCTTTGGCATTCTGGTTGATACTTTTTTCATTAAGAATTTGTTATTATCTCTGGTCAATAAGAGTTCCTCAACAAAATTAAAATGTGATGGATTGCTATAAATATTATCACAGTTTCGGACAAGGAGTAGTCATCAAGAATTGTTTCAGCCAAGAAGTTTATAAATTAAGTTATACAAATCCAGATAAAGTGGTCCACTGTATTCGAGAAGTAGAGCTGGGGTAAATCTATCTGGTTCAAAATGAATTCGCACCATCTAATTCGTCCGATTGGCAAAAGACTCTAGACCCTACAGTAACTGAGTGAAAATCAATTAAATAAGTACACCAGCAGAAGCTCAATTGATAACAAAAACGAAGAAACTTTTCGATCATTGAAATCATTTACCATTGAAACAGGTAGTGGGGCTACATCAATTAGTTTCTCCAATGCGTATTTTCGCATTTTATGCTCCAGTCCGAACCAAATAAAGCAAAAACTATATTGGGCATAAACAGATTCAGATGCTTCCTTTGTTTGTGATTTTGAAACTCCGCATAAACTTATGCTTACTTTCTCTCGCCTTTATACCTATCATTTTCACTGCACACATAGGCGAATTTTTACAACGACACTGAGCATTTAAATATTCGCTCTAGACAAAGCTCCCAAGCAGTAACAGTTATAGAAATCTGTCTCAATGCACCACATTATACATTTGCTTCTTGATCAATAACGTCTTCGTTCTAATCGAATTACAAAACTTAACTGACTAGCGTCAGGAGGAGGGAAGGGGGATACATTTAAGATGAAGAACAGCACTTCAGACCATGATATTGTCTCCTCAAACAGCTTCGGCGAACCGCATAATTAGAGACTAGTAAGGCGTAAGGCTCTAAGAGGGCTGCTCAGCCATTTAATGCCCTCCGGGCTTTATATGTTTATCCCGTTGTTGAGGACGAAAAGTTAAAAGGAATAGACGTAAAATCGATCAAGCGGAAAATCACATAAAAACCACAGGACTATTAAAAATGCTAAAACTTTGTTTGATAGCAATTTAAAACTAGCTCATCCCGGTTTCTAAATTTCTGTATGAACGCTCTTTAAGTGAACAGAAAAAAATTGTAGGAACCCGGAGAAATTTCATTGAGAACCTTAGAAAAATTACAGAGAAGCACATATAGAATGGAGTTGATGGACTTCCCCTTGCAATTCTAAACACTCAAGTAAAAAATTGAAACGTTCCAAATTTTTCTTTCAAAAACCTTTAAACTCATTGTTTGACCTCAGTCCAGATGTTTTAGCGCTCATTGTGTAGTTTTGCGACATTGACATTGAAAGGGTTTATATTAAACATGAGTGAATTAATTAATAGTAAAACAGAATTCTTGTTTTCAGGTTTTCTGAGCTCATTGTGTAGTTTTTCGTCATTGACATTGAAAGGGTTTATATTAAACATGAGTGAATTAATTAATAGCAAAACAGAATTCTTGTCAGGTTTTCTGAGTGAAAAGTCAAGATACACAATGAGCGTCAGCTAACGAAACAAAATCAAACATAACCAACTAACGTCGGGCAAATTGCTCTCAAGCGACCGGCGAACGGTTGTCTTCGGTAGTACCCAGCTGGGGATAAGAGATGCTAGCATTGGGGGAGGGGTGTGTGAGAGCAGTGGGTGGGGGAGTGGAGGGGACTGGAGGATAGTGGGGCTGACTGAGGGGGGGGGGGTCAAACTTTTAGATCAAGCACAGCCCTTCACACCATGAAATTTTCTCCTCAAAAAAGTTTGGTGAATCGCATTCTTAGGCACTGGCAAGGCGTAATGTTCCAAGAGAATTTAATGCCCACTGAGCTTTACCAGTTTATCCCGTTTTTGAGGACGAAAACTCAAATGGGTCAGACGAAAAATTGGTTAGGCGAAAAATCCAATAAAAAAGACCACAGGACTAATGTAATTTCTACAAATTTTGTTTGAGAGCAACTAAACAACAATGATTACCATAATATATAGCTCATAATACACTTTTTCCCATCATAAACAACTGTATAAATAAACATAAAACTGTATGCACTAAAAATTGGCAATATGTAATTTGGTCTCTTCTTGGGGGTTAAAATTACAATCAAGTGAAGTTTTTATTTTTGAGTTTTTTCGGAGCTGAAAATTGGGCTGTCAAAAAAATTATGACCTTGTGCGTAAGCGTCTCCAAATACTCAAAACTTCAACTGGGCAAACAACAGACATAATTTAGGAGAAAAATCATCAATAACCCTCAGACACTAAGCGTGGACTAACCAGCTCAGAGGGTTCTTCACTTTGACTTGAAAACCGGTAACTACAAAAAATGAATCAATAAAGCTTTATCTTTAATAATAAAAATTAATTCTGTTCTCATTTTATACAAATCTAATCAAAGCATTTCTATAGAACATTTACGAAACCTAACTGAACGAAAATTGATTGCAAATTGAATTATAATTGTACAAAGAGCAAACTACGACTGCACTATCCATTCTAAAAATTAGAGCATTCAGTCAGCTCAATCAGAGAGCTAAAAATAAAAAGAACTTTTGAAAAACAGTAATGCTTATTGTTTGTTTACTCAGCATTGCAGATCTTGAAATTCAAAGCACTATTTCAACTTTTGATCACGTGATGTTTAGCCCAGTGGTCGATTGAATTACGCATGTGATGATTCTGGAATAACTCTGACTGTTTCAGAGGCTTCTTGCACTTAAAACACTCTTCCATCAGTCGCAACTTTTCCTGAATACCTATAAAGGATGCATGGAGTCACTTAAGAATTTTCAGTGCATTGATTTGAGGCATAAACATCAATCAACCGCTTCAAATTTCGATGCCATTTCAATTTGCCAATAGTCTGTATAGAAAACATTATCAAAGAATCTCAGCTGCTTACAGCCCAATATTCCTCATTTTCGATAAAATAGTTGAGATATTATAAAAGGCTATTATTTTCAATGTGCGAGGAAAAGCTAATTGAAATATATGCAAAATCTTGGGAGCTATAACTTTTTGTGTTAGTCGTACATAAAAACTTGAGCCAGAGCCACATAAATCTACAGTTCTAGTTTAATTAAGCTATTTCTCATGTACCGTCTTGTTTTACTAGAACAAAAAGGTGCATTGTTTAAATACACGACTTTCTCGTACATCGTGATCATACACGAGGAGGTCTGGAGTTATTATTTGTGTTCATACATGTGAAGCAGAAGTTAGCTTTGCAGCAGATGGCAGTGACTGGTATGGTGAGGAGGTGTGAACAGATGAGACAGGTGAAGTAGGCAGGCAGTGGATCCGAGAATTGCATCTGTCTGTAAATGCTGAAACAACAAAACATAATTGATCAAAAAGACGAAGCAAGGCCTCCCATTGAATTAATTTTAGACAATTATGGTAAAATACTGTAAAGAGTTAAACAAACAGAGCTGTCATTTTCCACGAAGTCGTTTTAGCCGTTTTGGCCAAAAACACGTTAGATATAGATGTATCGTAATTACTAAAAACAGTAAACTATCCAGCGATTAAAAAAAAACATTTTTGAATATATTTTTCGTAATCGTTCGACCAGTTTCAAACAGTATTCAATCCCGTCAAACCATTCAGAGCCATATTGATATTTCATGAATATGGTTGCTAACAAGGGTCAATTTATGAGCAATAAAAGCGAAAAAGCCTATTCGTAGCTTTAAGTGCTTTATGTCTATACTCCAGACGGTAGAGCAATACGAAACTTCCTCGTAACAAATAGCTGATCATAGTTTATACCCCCAAAAAACGTATTAAAATTCCATTTCAAAATTCCCAAAGGCACTACTTGCGCTTTATGCTGTTTCACAGAAAGATCATTCGTTCATAATGGAACATTCAGATACTAAATGATTAACCTAATCGTTTTCTGCCGCCCGTTTCCTTCAACCTTGCCATCACTGCTATCATTTGTACTCTCATTGGAAACATTATCATTGATAACTGCGGGCTGATGTGAGTCAGTGGTTCCACCTCGTTTGTTCCAATAATCTTCTCTGTCGTAGAAATACTTCAATTTTGTCTTCATACATACTGGGGCAATCACAACAACTATGTCCTCGGCTAAAACACAAACAGGCGTATTGTATTCCTACCCAATACACATTTTTGGATATATTCTGTTTGAGTCCCCTTAAAGTAGCATTAATGCCCTTCCGTCATAACTGTGTCGGTGTCAAACATATCCACAATTATGTTTTTTGATATTTAATTATAAAAACTTCGCAAAAATTATTAAAGTTCGAAAAAAAACTGTCCCTCAGAAAAGCACTAGGGATGTTCTCGTTGTCAGGTGACTTCAATATTCTTTTTCAGAACTAAATAGCGGCTTGAAGTTATCTGACATTTAAAACATACGCGCTTTCTAAAGAAAACATTTAACGCTAAGGAAAACGCAAAACTTTATACTACAGGTTCAAAAAACATATCAAGATGTAAGAAACCCTTTCGAGAGTTCAAGGAGTGTTTCTAAAAAATCTTTAAAAAAACCGATGTATTTTGACATAAAGAAAACAAGAAAGCTCGCTTATTTTGTGCGTGGCCACAAAATGTTCCCACATTCCCATTTGAAAGCATTAAATATATGAATTCAATATATCGAAAACAATGTATCAGAAACATTTGTCTTAAAACCAAACAATGTTTTTATAAAGCTCCTAATAAAAAAGCTAATAATATTTAGCTGAGGTTCCAATCAGAAACAACAGGGAAACAAATTGGAGTTTTCAGAGGAACCGAAAAAACCTGAGTAAATTTTAATTACAAAATACTTAGCTGCCCGTAAATTATGATAAATATTATTAAAAAAATTCCTGAGACGTGTTGTAAATAAAAACGATTCCTTAACGTTTGAAAGATTTCAACAATTGACAATTCAATTTTGACGATTTTGATCGAGCTTTATCAGTCCTTTTCTATAACTGTTTGAGAAAAGATTTCTCTAACAATTCCTAAGTCAACTTGATGACTTCTGATTCAAAGTTAACTGTTTTTCATATTCTCTAACTCTCAGCAAGAACATTTTATTCAAAAATATTGGTAAATGTTGCTGTAAAAATTACAATAGTTTTAAATGGAAAATATTGTTTTCACGTTTTTTCAGATAATCAAAAACGAACACCAAAAATATTAAGGAAACAACGGCTGCCCATCAGTGAAACCCTGTGTGTATTCAGTGAAACCCTTCTCATTTCAAGCTAATCTTAGACATAACACTGAGTTTTAGAAATCCAAAATACTGGAAAATGGAAAAAAATTTTAAAAAGTGTCATAACTATTTCGAGTTTTTACTTGAATCATCCCCTAGACGGTGTTTTGGTTAAAAAGGAATGAAACATTACGTAGAAGTCCAAAATATTTTAAGCACTTGTATAAATAGGCAGCAAATCAAATGAAACGAATCAAACGGTTGAGAAAATCATAAACAGAGCACGACAAGTCCTTGAAAACAAATGAAGCAAAGAAACACAAATCAGAAAAAGCAATTCTGAGTCAATTAATGCACTTCTGAGTTAATTAGTTTCAAGACAACAGATGTGTTTATAACGATACATCAGAGGGGTTAGCCAACTGGGGAAGAAAGTTATGTATATTATTTGAAACCTGTTTCAAAACAATCAAAGATCATTTTACTAAACAGATTGAGCTGCGAACCCTAGTGACAAACCCATACCATAAGATAAAAAAAGTTCAACGAGAAAAAAGCAATGGAGAGTTCAAGAGCGAGAAAAAAATTGTGATTTAATCAAAAAAAGCTCAGCTTTCTTCTTCCCATCTTGACAGATGTTTTTATATGTGGCAACACTCAACTAGTGAGAAAGTTTTGACGGCTTGTATACCGTAAAATTAAAAAAAAACAAAGCGATTAGAGGCACCCTAAAAATCGCAATACTTCTATGCTATAGATTTGGTTTAAGCCCTCCGAGAACGAATAAATCATTATATGAGCATCGAATCAAAAAAATTCAAAATCCGAAAAAATATCAAACTTGATGGAACCAAAAGCTACCTACCAGAAGTGTCAAAAGGAAAAAACAATTTACCAAAAAGAATTTCAGACCTCTTAATTGTTTTTGCTTCAGACAGAAAGAAGAAACGTTAATTAAATGTAAATTAGTACGTTAATTTATTTTTAACATAGTTCGTTCAAAAATAGCCTCTTGGAAAAACGCTCTTAAAACTATAAAGAGCACAGAAGGGCCGAATAGTTGAAGTCCAATATGTTCAAATTGCTTTTATATAAACTCAAAAAAGCTGTCAAAAACAAAAGTGAAAACAGAGCAAAATAGAGACGAAATATGTCAAAAATTTAAAAAGTAAAATCTTGTTTTGAAAAAACTGTCGTTTGAAAGCAGGAAATATCCATGAGTACAAATGAAACTGAATGCAAAAAAAAACATAAAAACTGCCTCTTTTTCAATACGAATTGTCATTATTAATGAAAATTAGGCATGCCGCCAAAGAGGATACATAAACAGGAGAACTAGAATTAAAAATTCAGCAATTTTATCAAAACAAAAATTTTCAAAGTAAAAAAATTATCAGAATAATAAAAAATGATTCACAAAGTTGAAGATAAGCACGAAGGGAATCAATTGTTCCTTTTCAATAACAGTCTTGAAGAAATCTGAAAATGAAAGCGATAATACTAAAGCAGCAGTCAAATCTGATTTCTCTCTTATCTCAAAAATAGTTAGCGCTCTGAAGCTTATTTTGTTAATTGTGCTGCTTCAGTTTGACTACCCTACCCGTTTTGCTATCTGATTTTCTCCCTGAAATTTGACCCCAAATTACCTCAAAATCATCAAAAATTATGAAGAGTTAAAAAAAAAGACTGCAACCAAAGCCTTAAAAAATTATACGAAATTGGAACTCTATAAAAGCGATCTGAGTACGCGCGAACTCATACTCCTAATTGCTTTAATGAACGACACACATTTAAAAAGAAAACTTTCATTATTGTTCAAAAGGTGACCAACATTTAAGAAATTCGAAAAGGTATCTGATTTTTTAAAAAAAATCTCAGCGCAGTCCGAAAAAGTGCAGAACGCACAACGAATCATTGTTAGTTGTTGTGCAGTCAATTGTGCATGCAGACAAAATGCATGCCATAACCTAAGTGTAAAAAATTTTTACGCATCTTCATAAATTTCAAAAATTATAACAATTAACCATTAATAGACAGATCTCAAAAGACTTTCTCCCAGTGTATTAAAACAAAAACAAAGATTTAAAACCTACTGAACAATAGATGACAAATTAGGTTAGAACAGTTGAGAAACGGGTTATAAATTCATAGAAACTCTAACAATTGACTGAAAATTTGTGGCTCATTTTTTTTCTCAAAAGACGCATTTTTTTGTATTTCTGTACTATATATAGACTTTGACAAAACGAAAAGATACGTATTCTTAAAATATGCACTATTTGAAGCAAACTGTCTTAAAAAATTAATTTCTGTGCAAAATTTTGGTTAAATTAGGCTAAACTGCCTGGAATTATGGGCAGAAAATGGTGAAAATTTTTTCCGAAGAAGAAAAATTCTTAAAATTTCTTTTCGTAGTAAAATTCCAGACACAAAGAGCTTCAAACTGATGCCACATATGCTAGGCCGGGATGCCCTCGATAATTCTCTAATTTAAAAAAGTGGGGTTAATTTAAAATAATTAGTTTGAGATTTTGTTCCCATATTTTCTGAAAAAAAATGGAAGAACTTTATGATAACCCATAAAGTTCTTCCATTTTTTTTCAGAAAATATGGGAACAAAATCTCAAACTAATTATTTTCAGATAATTGGAGATTTTAAAAAGTAATCATATAAATGGTTTATCCCCAAAGTGTAGTGCAAAAAAGTACAAAATGCAGAAAGAATCATTGTTAGTTGGTGTTCATCTCCTTTAATTAAACTTAAGAAAAGTGAAACAAGAATACTGCTATTTAATAAACAAATCGATATATAAAATACGAAAACGAACACAGCTAAAACGAGAACACAAAAACCGTTATTGGATTACAGAAAAACCAATCTCTCACATTGAATCAATTCCCTGCCAAAGATATGCAGCTCACTCAGTAGTTCTCAAACTAATTTAATCGTTGAGTTGCTCAAAGTAAACAAATATTATCGGAAAATCTCGTTTGAAATCAGAAGAACAATCAAATACCATTAATAAAACACCACGAAAACTATAAAACTTGAGCGCAGGGAAATTTCTTGGTGGTTTCTCTGAAAGAAAATTGTGATATCAGCAAACAACTAAAGGATTCAATGTTTATTATCCTCTCAAAATTTTCGATTAGGTTTCGGAAGTAATTATGCTTTTTGTAAATCAGTTCAAGAGGTAGAGAGCTTGAAAAAAATATCACCAAAGTTAGGCTGGACGAAGAAAAACAAAATCAAAATTGTAAAAACAAAAACAATTGGGGCTAGCATGAACTCAATTTTGTTGACAAAAAAGTGTTCAAACAATAACGTGATACATCAAAACGCATCAGCTGGATATCCATATTGCTTGATACAATACAAATGTAATTAAACCGTGTTAAGGAATGGAAACCCTAAACAAAAACAGTGAGAAATGCACTTCTAGACGAACACCCGAGTTATTAGTGAAAAATAGCGTTCACAAAAAAATGACAAAGCGTTCACAAACATAACAACATGTCAACAAGAATGGAATTCAAACCCCATAAATTTCGCGTTCTTTGGCTTCAGCTATTGCAATGTAAAAGTTCACACTGAGAACTGCAACTAATCCGAGAGCGTTACAATATCTTCAAAAACTCCCTCTAGCAATGAAAAAACAGCAAATTTTTTAAAACTGAAGAGGCTTGGCATTGAAATAGTGATACTTGCAGTTAACCAGAAATTTTAACAGATGCCGTTCACTTTAAAAAGACAAAATGAATAGATCGAAATAGAAACAGACCATTGGATTTTATCTGGTCTAATATTTTCTATGCAACAAATTTGTTTATAAATATGAATGCTAAAGTATAATAATTAGATGCATAGTTGGCTGTAGGTCTAGTAGAATTTAAAGATTTGAAAAAAAACCCAAAAATGAGACGATATCAGCCGCAAATGGTGTCAAACTTTCTAGTCTCAACATTTTCAAAAAATCTCAAAAAGATGCATTTTCTCAGAAAATACTATTTTATGAATGATATAGAATATGAGCGGTTTATTTAATTTTTGCGGTCTTGTTTCCTCAAAACCATCGTTAAATAAACAAACAACTAGGCAGAGGAGTCAAGAGATATTACCCCCAATTCTCAAAATGAGGTTAAAAAGCCTGAGAATCGCCTTTTCAAAAAATAAGCAAAAGGACCAAAGAGTGAAAAAAAATCCGACAATGCGAACACAGGGACTTAATAAAGACGAAAAAGAGCCTAGATTTTTTCGATCGACATTTTAAAAAAAATCTCAAAATATGAATTCCTCTTTTTGAGGTCGATTGCTACCCGCAGAGAGCTTAAAGAGGGATGATATCAGACAAGTTAGATGAGATGGCCAGGAAAGAAAAGTGTCTCACGTAGAAAGGGCCATCATAAGTTCTTCATACGGTAGCTCTTTATCTACTCATGACATGCAAAAGTTCACAAAAGGTGGCAACAATAACTTGATAAGTCACAAAACATCAACCTGATATGCATATTACATGATTGAGTACAAAAGAAACAGCCTGCGCTTCGGCGATGAAACACTTCAGTTAACAATAAAAAAGGGCCAAATAAAATTCGGTGAACAATTAAAAAAGGCCTTACCAAATAAAACTCTAAATAAATATATTCAAACGCCAGCCCAACTCAAACTCCACAAAATTATCGCTGACAGGCTCCACCTAATTCAATGGCAAAACTAAAACCGAGAAATGCTTTTAATAACAGACCGTCGTTTCCTCTAGAAATGAGAAAACTCAGCAACCAAATTTCAATGAGAATGTTTGGTATTCAATTAGTAAAAATTAACCTTGAACACACTTTTTAACTGGTGTCGTTCAATGTAAAGAGACAGAAAGAATCAGTTGAGTTACATACATACCGTTGCCTTTTATTTGGGCCAAGATCTGTTCACGGACAGAATCTCTTGACATCTCAGGGGTCCCCACCGCTTTTTCCCGTTCGCTACTTTTCTAAACAACAATCGTAATTGAACACACACACACATATAGTGAACAAATTTCTCTTTCCATAAGCTACTTTTAAATCAACAGAATTTAACATTGGTATTACTTTTCATGACCGATTAGTATGCCGTTACAGTTACCACCTATCATTGTTTAATCAAAATAGAGAATGACACTCCGCCTTTTCACAAGATTCCCACTCGTTTCACCCACAAGACTACAACTCAAGATTACAACAATTCATTTCACATAAGCAGATATTCTTCCTTGATCAATATTCAACACATTAAGCCTTTATCTGTAAAACAAAAACAAAGTCCACAGGTAAAAGTTCACTGGTACATTAAATGGATACATTGATACAGAGTACTGCCATTCTGCCGAGGAGTTTAATTGGGCGCGGGTTCTTGCTCGCTATCGGTTGAACAAACTTGGGTAGAATTCGATTGCCATGCCGGATATCCTTCTTCTTATGATGAGAAGACTTTACCACCAATGCACTTTTAACAGCCTTCTAAAGCCAAGCAAACATGAGTACAGATCAGCCATAAAGCCCTCAGAACCAACGCTGGCTTCCCAATTAATTCATTTTAAAACAAACTGATGACTATAAACAATATATGTGAAAATGGCGAAGAGACTGAGGGGAGATGGAGTGGAGATCTCCTTCTCTGTTTTTTTTTGCCACAAATTTATAACAAAAGGCTACGAAAATATTTGCAGCAATAACCATTATCGAGCGTGAAGACTCAGACTCAAAGAAAACTTATAAAATATTAACTATCTACTAATAGACTGAACTCAATTCTGATTGGACAAAAATGTAAATAAAAAGTACAAGAAATGCATCGCACGATTTATTCATTCCTTGTCAAATTGATTCGTGCGAAACTCAGAGCAGTTCTTTATCCTCAGATTTTGTAAAATATTCTCATTATAGCAGAATACGGGACGCTTGCGAACCTAAACACTTCGACAATAATAGGAAAAAGAAACAAAAACCGCACTTGGACCTAAATATTAGTAAGAAAACTCCTATTAGAATCGACCTGCAGAGAGTTTCAAAAATAAATGTCCAGCCCAATGAGCCATACAAACATTCATAGGCTGAAACCTTTGCATATATGAGTGATTCGAAACGATAAGCTGGCTTATCAAAAAAAACTTTCGACTCGATTTACATTAGCAAGCGCTTCTACTTCTCTACAAATCTTCGGTTAACCCGACTATTTCTTCATTTCGAATCCCTAACGGCAACTTTGGCCAACCGTTTTCACCTAGTAATGAATCCCTCCCCTTTCCAACTATCTTTCCCCTTAACTGATGCCAACTATTCATTCCAGAACCGCCAACCCATGGAACTCCTTTCCAACAAAGTTCTATTAACTTATCCCTCTTTAGATACTCCTCCTTAATCTGACTAACATCACCCAGTAGGTCACGTCTTTGCCAGTTACGCCTAAACAAGGACATATTAAAAACTTTACAAAAGGAAAAGATTTTAAAACTATATAAAAAACGATCCTTTCCGGACGTGTCGATAAAATATTTGGCATCTTTAGCCCAGTAAACTGTTGAGCCATAACACTTCTCCTAAATAATTATGAAATCGACAAATAACGAAATCAAAAAACCTCTAAATAAAACCCAGCAAACAGAATCCAAGAAAAGAAGAATCTACCACCCCAACAAACTTGTATCAAAATCTCGTGACCGTTAGAAGTCAATCTTATTATTATATACTCAAATGAAATTCAAACCTCTGATTAAAAACCCTCCCCGCCATTAATTCAGCTTAATGTCGGTCAATCCTTTACCTCCGAACACACAAATTCAAAAAGTAAAGACACTGGAGAACCACATCCATCAGTTCCATTCAATGCACAAATTGTATTAACCTCACTGAAGTCTAATTGCTAACAATCACAAATGCACTGCCACTAATGGATACTACTCTGCCTCTGCCGCCAACTTTAATTAATCCAAACTGCCTCAATGAAAAGCTGAATTGAAACGCTAATCCCTTGGGCTCCAGATGCCTACACCCACACACCTCAAACTGAATGACGAAAAGGAACAAATCTGATATTTCTGTCTTCAAGAATAAATGTCGTATTATGCTAACAACAAATTGCAATAGAATCATTCGTGTGAACCTTCTCTCACACGCAAAACTTGTATACAGGAAAAGACAAGACAAAGCTACAAATTTGAGCATCTCTCAACTGAAAAACTTGAAACAAAGATTTACACTTACAACTTAATGGGTTTTCCAATCCATGCTAAACGCTTTTCTAGATAGCCGCAGTATCGAGCATGGAGACTCAGACTCAAAGAAAACTTATAAAATATTTACTATCTATTAATAAATTGCACTCAAATCAGATTGGACAAAAATGTGAAACATACCCGGATTGCTGGAAAATACCCGCCGTTGATTCCCATAACTCTATTGGGATTGAAACAGAAGAAAATATCAACAAAAATAGATTTTTGTATAAAACATTTTTAAGTGCGATTTATTTTGATGTCATTTCGTAGTTGAACACACTCCTGTCTCTCAGTGAGAGGCTACAGGGTCTAGTATCAATACCAATAAGCATTATAGATAGTAACAAAAACTTATGAGAACAAAGTTCAAGTACCGGGCATCTAAAAATTGGCTTTATGTGTTTATCCCGTTTCTATTTCTGATTTTGATTTTTTTATACTGACTCTCTTCATTTTGAATTGCTTTGCTGAGCAGCTGCTGTTTAAAAAGACTTTGAGCAGAATAACAGAAGAGTGAAACTAGCCTAGAGAAGTCAAAAAGTCGAAAAAGCGGCAAAATGCGTAAAGCGAAAAAAAAGTTCGACGAAGTAAAAAAAATAGGAGCGCTATAATAGCCGGCTGAGAAGATGAGGGCGGCTATTAATAAAAGAAATAAAGAAGAAATTCATCGCACGATTTTTTCATTCTTCGTCAAATTGATTCTTGCGAAACTCAGTGCAATTCTTCATCCTCAGAAATTGCAAAATATTCTCATTTTAGCAGAATACCGGACGCTTGGGAAGCTCAACAATTAGAAAAAAATAGGAAAAAACATGAAACCCGCACTTGGAACCTAAATACTAGTAGGAAAACTCCCATTAGAATCTGCAGAAAGTTACCACAGGCATTCATTAAATTATTTCAATTATGCAATGAAATCATGAAAATAATTAAACCATTAGCTTTTTTGTTTATTTCCTAATAATAAAATATTTTAACACACCCAGGTTGCTATTTCGAGGAATGTACTCGTGTTGAGAAACAAAATCAGTCAATTTTTAAAAAAAACCATTTTTACGTCCCCATTTCGTGCCTCATAGTTAAGAGTTGATTTTCCCTTAGGTATCCATATAAAGTGCTATAATTTAGTTCATAATCAGATAGTTTTATATCTAGCCCGTATGTCGATCTAGGCCTGTAACTTCTGATTTGTTTATGTTTATTAAAAACAACTGAAGGTTGACAGATTATTGCTAAATATATTACGTACCCAAAAACCTCAATATTTACATTTTGAGTTCCGTGAAGATGAATTAATATAATTGGTAAAAAAATTCATGAGAAGTTATGTGCTTGTTGAGGTGATTATGCTGATAAAGTATGTGCTAATATGGAAATTGTATATGTACTGAACAAAAATCAAGAGACGTATAAAAACCCGGAGATTGCTAAACTTGAAAATTGAAAATCAGTAAATACTTGCGAAGGACCAATACAACTTGAGGTACAACTCAGCAGAACCTACGATCACCAAAACACCGGAGAACCAGCCTGATAATCAGTCGATAGTCATACCTCTAGAAAACTCTTATTCTGTCTTTGAAAACTTGGTTATAATTTCGATAATATAATTAAAGATTGAACTGAAAAATCTCAAGTAAAACTCTAAGTAACCGAGTCAGCGAGAAATTGAATATAGCAGTGAAAAGCTGTTAAATTACAAGGCAACTAGTGGATATATCGCGCATTCGAACCGCTCAATAAAAGGCTATTACTAGCAAATGATATTCAAATTTTATCCACAAAAATCGCACTATGAAACAACTATAATAGGTCCTTGTACAAAGGCGATAATGCTAGTTAATTACTCCGGTTATTAACATCAGTACCATTGAGAGAAACACTATAAAAGTTAGTGCGTAGCACCCATTTTCGCTTCGTGCTAACCGAAGACATTCCGGTACAGCTATTGAAATTATGTTATGCACACATATTGGTTAATAACTGAGTTCATTCCTTGTCCTGAACATTTGCCTGATTTTAACTTCTTGCATTCGATGATTCCGTTTCAGTGTCAAGAATCGGTGTAACTTGGCAAAATTTTTGTGTTGATCAATATAACCGAATTTCATTAGTGACAATTTAAGTATCAGCAGTTCAGCAGGTAGGAGTATTTATGTCAGTATTAGAACATCTCCAGCTCGGTAACTCTTCTTACACAGGAAACATTCTTTTATCGCCGAAACAACTTTGAGAATTTACATGTCTAAGTTTTCTCAAACAAAGATAAACAATACAGCGAAAGAGAAGTCTTGTGTTAAAGGAATTTGATTACTTATCAAATAAACGAAATAAACGGAAGAAATAGCAGAGAACACAAAAATAGAGTCTTATACAATTGAGCTGAACAGTTAGAAACTGATTATAAATTTGAATACGTAAAAAGTTTTAGCTTGTTTGTGTTTCAATTATTTCTATAAAGGAAAACGCAGCTATTTCATCATACTTTTGAGGAAAAAAAACTATTTTAGTTTTGTTTGCATATAACGTCTCTCTGGAACTAATTTTCTCTTTAAGGGGGAACACTTCGTGCTTTTTCATAAAACTTTTTTTCTGTTCCAGCACAGATGCTGCATGTATCATCTGCAAATTGAATTAATTGCTCTGTTATACTGGCAAATAAATAGCGTAAACAAAAAAAACAGGCTGACCGTGATTAATTAATTCCATTTCAGAAAAAATATTACTTTAGTTTCATTTGTTGTCTTTGGTCAGCAAGAAACGCATACATAAAGCATAGTCTAAAAATCATTTATTCCATTTCTTTAATTTAAAAACCAGTCCATGTGAACCAGGAATCAAAGCGTTCCCAAAAAATTCTTCTTATGCAGATAAAACTTTTCAAGATCGCATGCAACTGTTTCAACTAACTCAAGAACAGCATCTGTAGCACACTTGTTGAAATCCAAGCTGTTGTTTGTTGATGATTTGTTTTTTACAAAATATTTTGCTATTTGTTTTCGGAAATTAATCTGAAAAATTTCTGCGAACATTGAAGTAACAGATATTGGACGCTATTTTGTACCGTAAAGCTTATCCACTTTTTTGCAAATTGGTTATACATAAGCCAATTTCAATTTTGAAGGATACATCCTCCTTAATTTATCCATTTAGAACAAACAAGGAGGCTGGGTAATGTGCGTTCGCACATAAAGCTCGTCCCCGCTCATCTACAATTTTCACCTAATTGTCTACCAAATGAGGAAGAGATTAAAGAGAAAAAATTGACATATAAACATATCGTTCAACAAACTTATAAATGAATAAAACAATCTAAAAAAAGAGGGCTGATGAGATCTGTAACTACCATATTATGAATACCAGAACAAAAGGCGAAAAAAATCAAATAATTACAAATATAAAATATTTATTCTTTTTTAAAATATTGCTTTTTTAATGTCAAACTGATTCGAAACATTAGACATCAATTGAAATCATAGAGAGATTCTTTTATACAACCATAGGTCGATGAAATCCTGTCATTATCCAGGATATGTCATAAGACTACAAAAAGAACGACTACAGGTAAAAAATAAAAATTTGCACGAAATGTGCACAAAAAAACTTGCAAGAAAACGATGTCCCAGCCAATTAATCATTAAGCTGTTTGCTAAAAACATTTAAAAAATTTGGGTCGCTTTTTTCAAGTTAACCAGAGGACCGCCCATTCTTGAGATAATTTGATAAGAAAACCAAAACCTACAAGAATGGGCGATTTGCAAAAATCACGAATATTTTATTAAAACTGGGTGTACCAAAAACAAAGACCATTTGAGGAAAATAAAGGCGTTACGACGCGCAATTTTTTTTTTCAATAGATAAGGGATGTGACTTGTCCAAAGAGATGCTAAGAAACAAGTTAACAGAAATGAGATCGCAAATCTCAGAAATCCATTGTCTTTTTTAAATAACAAATGACTTCAAAAGTCATAGCCAACACAAACTTTCTACTAAGGGAGTGGACAGTTTATCTAGCAACCTTTTCGAAAACTGATTTTGCTGCTAAAGGTGAGACTAAGTCATAAGACTTTAAAACAACATCAATTAGAAGCAGAACTAAAAAACTTCACAAACAACTTCACGAAGCCACAGTTTTGAGGCCAATAAATTTATAAAAAACTAATCACAAACAATTAAATCTTTTGCGTCTCTTTCAAACTTATTAAATTCATTTTTTGTAACGCGACTGTATCAAAATGACAGCAAAAAGAACCACATACTGAAAAGTATCTAAAAATCACAAAATTCTTCTGAAAAAATTTTTCTAAGCCCTGAAGACATCAGTCAGAACGCTCAACCGACAGAAAAAAAATTGTTTGGTTCAACAAAATTTAGGGAATTCTCTCAATAATGATGCTACGTCACGAAACTGATACAGCCTTGTAAAATACCAAAGAAAATGCAAACCAGGACAAAAAAATTTTTTTTTTGTTTAAATTTCATTTGAAAGTCAACAAAACCATTAGCTAGATACCAATTTCAGCTACTAAGTTCATTTATATCTCTACCATTGGCCACTGAGAATTTTAATGTCCAGAAATTTGAAATACGACAACAAAAGTTAACAACAAATACAGTGCACACATATAAATATCTGGCAAATTCTGAAAGAGAACGGTGTCGCAACGGTTAAATCCAAATCTTATCAAAATAATAGATATTTTCGGTGACAAAACTGTAAGAGCTCTTTCAGTTAGATTGTTAAGTATTGTGACAATATACAAATAAAACAAAAACAACAGCAAAAATGGGCAATTATGCACAATAATCACAACATTTTGTATGAAAACTCGTAGTACCAAAACCTAGAAGACAATTTTAAAAAAAATCTGCCACCAAGATTACCTTGTATCTTATATGAAAAAGTGTGACCTGTATTTATTATGAATAAGCTAAAAGTTGCAAAAAAAATTTAAAAAAAATTGACAAAATCAAAAAATAACTGAAATTTCCTTAAAAGAAACACATTCAAGGACATAAGACTTTAGCTAACAACCGAATACATTTTTCAGGTTCATTTACAACTATTGAAGAAGCCATTTTGATTTTTGAATGGATACACTTAGCAATCAGACTGCAAAAAGAATAAAAAATTGAAGCCAAAACAAGAAATCAGTTAAAGTTAGCTAAAATTCTTCCTCAAAGCCATAAAAAGCCTTAAGTTCTCTGAAAACAAACTATATCAACATTTGGCCTCATGTTTACGAAAACGGGAGTTGTCATTAATAGAGCCACGAATAAACTTTTGACGTTAATTACCATTAAAAATGTAGCTGGCAGATTGCCAGAAAATAGCCGCACTAGCTTCGTAGATCGCAGTCTGAAAAAAAAACCAAAAAAATTTCGTCTTTTCATTGAAAGCTGATATGCTATATCTTGATTAAAAATCTATAAAGTTTTTTGCTGCCCGTATTAGCTGCTCCCAAATAACCTTCATTTAGAGTGATGCACCAATTTGACCTTATCTCAAAATTTGACCTTACCAATTTGAGAATTAAATAAATTACAAATGAACAAAAACGCGAATGAACAAAAACACACGCTCCACAAAGAGCGAAAAATGACGTCACGCACGCACTTCAGTTGAAATTGCATCAAAGAATGAACAAAAAGCAGATTTGAAAGGGTTGTGACGTTATATGGTCGTAATAAAAATCGCGACGGCGAAACAAAAAACCAAGAGAAGGCCAATATTAGCCCCAGATATCGCTGTGCAATATCGCTGTATTAAAACACAAAAGCAAAATAATTTGAAAAAACGCATCACCAAAATAAAAATGAACAAATTTCTGATTGTAAGAATCAATGATAATATCAAACTTATCCCTGATTTTTCCGCGCACCCAACAATGCGCTCAAGTTTTCCATGTGCTTGCGAATTAGACCAATTGTTGAGTGAAAGAATTCAAATAATAAAAAAGCAAAGACGAATTTTGAATAATTATCGAGTCAGTTTCACAAAAAACGCCAAAATTTTCATTCCAAAAGATCTTTATAGGGCGCCGAGTTTCAACTAGCCTTAATTTGGACAAAGTGGACCAAGAAATCATATTTTGTGCAACTTATGATGAAAAAAGTAAGAAATTTGGAAATTTTATGAAAATTTTTAGCCAAAGAAACTCCAATCAAACATTTCAGCAAAACTTTTCTATCTCCTGAGGTAACAATAACGCTCTACCGTTCAAAACTTTAACTTAATTTAAGTTATATTAGCAAAACTGTTCCACATTTTAGCAAAAATGATCGAAAATTTGAATAAAAACAGTCGAATATTCATAAAACTTTAAACCTCGATAACTCCCTGCAAAAGAAGTTCAAAAAATCTTTTTAATTCTATATTATGCGATGTACGTGCTTTTTAATGATACCACTCACAACTCTCTACGTTGAATATATCGATCAGCCAAAATTTAATGAACAAAAAAAACATTTGAGTATGTATTCCTCCCTCCCCACTAAAGTGGGAGTCGGAACAAAAAGGTGTGTTTTATTTCTAGTTTACTCTGGCATACGAGGGTAGTGTATCAATTTCAATCTAACATACTTAATAAAAAAAGTTTTAGCAAAATTGAAGAAAATTTGGTCAAAAATGACAAAAAATGAGAATAAAAACGTTTCTCAAAAGTTTAAACCTCCATAACTCCCTGTAAAACACGAAAATCAAATAAATCTTTTTAATTCCATATTCTACTCTGGAGGAGCTTTCTAACGATACTAGTCTCAACTCTCTATGATGAACATATCAATAGGCCAAAATTGTCTGAACAAAAAAAAACCCATTTGAGTATACAGTTCCTCCCCCACCAGTGGCTCGGAACAATTATAAATTCGTGCTATTTTCCATTTGCATGATTTAATCATGAAAGCTGACAATTGTTCACATCCCGGAGCCTTGCTGTCGTCGAGTAGATCAATAGAAAAGTAAAGCTCTTTTCTAGTTATCGTAGTGAAAGTTGATTTATCTGGTATATATAATAAATTTGTCAAAAAAATTACTTGCAGCATGTGGAACTTTGTTTATTCTAAGCATTGCAAACAATCTATTCAAGTGGTTTATTATATATGCACTATTATGGTGTCAATATGATACTTTTACTTTCCTTAAAAAGAATAGCAGAGAATTCAAATTAAGCTGAAAGTGGAGCGAACCTTAAAAGTTGAAACCCATTGATCAATTTAATATTGCCTGACCTATTGCCAAACCAATATCAGTACTGGGCAAGTCTTATTACAAGTCTAGTATCATTACTGATTGAGAACTGTAATCATGCCAGTTTTTAAAATTGTCAGTCTAATCCAGGTTTTAGCCGAGACTTTGTAATCTAAATTCAGTATACCTGCTTAGCCCTTTTTCCTTTTGCATCTGAGTTGCTAAGGGCTCCATTGTCAAAGGCAACACGGGCGTTGTTCACATTAACTCCCTCATGAGTTTTGAGTGTAGGCAGTGATTTCGGACTTGGCTTTGGTAAATCTTCAATTCGACCCCAAATCTGAACAAAGTAACAAGCTCAGTCAAAAGTATACAGGATCTAAACGCAAATAAAGTAGGTAGCTTCACGGAGATTATTTCAATTTCTAGAGGTAATTTTGATGAAACCAAATTGTGGTCAGTAAAAACTGATGTTGCTCCATAATAATTCTATACTGGCTGTCAAACCCATTGGAATCTTGTAATATCCAGCTAAAAATTGCAATAAATAACTGGCAAAAGAAATTCTTCCTCGTATATAGATACTGAAAGTTCATTGAGTAGGATCAATAGTAGTCGCTTTATCGCAAGCATTATTAAAATACTGCAAACAAGGCATGCATTTCTTAAATATAACTTTTTGAATTGAACAACCTATGGTTACTAAAGTCGCGTCAATTACCAGCGAACAATTACGATAATGAAATAAATTAGTCTGCCATTATTTCAATTTGACGTTAATTACGTCCAATTTTTTCTCGAATTTTCTTCTCAGCTAGGCGAAAACTCGGCTCACTGGCGTTTCATAACGCTGAATGCTATTGCCCGTGTAATGCTCAGACAGTAAAAACTGAAAAAAATTCCTTAGCCTTTCTGGGATATGATCAAATGATAACAAATAAATAAATACCATGTACATCTCAAGAGCCATAAAGATTAATTTCACTCAAGTTACAATCAGTAGAAGAGTGCATGACGTCTCAACCGAGCTTTGATAGGCTAGCGAAGCAGTCATTATTAGAGCAAGAAGAGTAATTATCCATCAAAGATCATACAACAGGAAGCTCGTTAATGGAATGTGAGCCAAAAGACTTTCAGGAGAAACATTGACTGATACTGGAAAGCAATAAAATTCCCCATATGAAAGCCAGAAAGATTCAATCCGAGAATCAAAAATAAAATTAACATACTGCAGCTAATTGCTTTTCACAGGTGCGATTACAATAATAATCGTAATCTGCCTTCCAATCAATATCGAATATCAAAAAATAAATACGCGGAAAGAACTTACAGCTGAAAATAGCGCCCAAAAGTGAGTCAAGTTTAGCTGTAAAAACAGTAGTTAACTATTTATAGTTAGAAAAACAAAGCAGTGTGCAAAAATCTTAAGAGACTATTACAAAAATCAATCTCACGACCCTGAAGTTTTCCAGCTCCGTGAAAAACAAAATTTGTAGATACAGAAACAAGAAAAAGCCCTGATCATAGGCAACTGCTACAACAAAAAATTGGCAGCATTAAAAATTAACCTAACCTTATAACATCAACATTTCATGGTTCCTAAGCCTTTGAAAGCAAAAGACATGCTAAGCTATATCACTTGCAACAGCCGTTCATTATTAGACAACGTGCATCATTCTGTAAAGTCAAACAAAGAAACCAAGAGAAACATTTTCAAAACGCACAAGTCAGTTCAATTTCATAATGATGAGAGGAACAATGCCGGTTGAATCTTGAAGTTAACAGAAAACTACAAATCACCAAACGAAAACACATTTTGACAACTAATATTTTTTCGAGAAATCACCGTTCTCTGAAAAATTTGGAACAAATAAATAATTAATTGAAATTTTTTGGTGATGCTAACATCAGCCAATGAGGTCGTCAGGGGAGTAGATCTACTAAAACTGCTCTTTGAATCTACTCATATGAACTTAAAAGCTTTCCTGTTAGCGGAACAAAATAACAAAAGCACAATGATTTGTTTTTAAATTAAACTGCATGTACTAACTATACGTATCTTCATAGGCTATCATGAACAAATTTCTTTGCGTGAGATACGCAATCGTGTCCAACTTGTCAAATCTGAAATTTTGCGCTCTCATCTGTTAAGATTTTTATTTTAAAATATCAAAGCAGGACTAAAAAGGGCTGTCTGGCCAGTCACCTTTCCTCTCAGAGCCTTTTATAAGTATGTACTTATGTTTTGGCAACTTCGTGTTTATTTTTACTCTCTGTCTGTGTACAATTTCCTTGGTTATAGCGACCTCTCACTGAACTTCAGAACGATATCAATTAAAATTGCAGATGTATAATTTAAAGGAAAGTATTAAAATTTTGCCTTACTTCAACTGTACTTCAATTTTTCGACTAAAACTTTTCCAGATACAACTAATGCTACCATGAATACCAATGTGAGAATTTTGGCTGTTCTTTACAAACTGAGGCTGTGTTATGTTATGATGATGACCACAAAAAATGCACAATACAACCATTATTCACGAAAATTTAGTACATCTAGGGGACCCAGATTTCACTGAAAACGGACGAAAAGCAAAATGTGTATGCGATGCGAGATAATTTTGACAATTAATGCCTTTGTTGTGAAATTAATCAGTACATTGTCCAGCGATAGTCTGATGTAACACAATGAATAATCAAAATTAAAAGAGTTAGGGGACACTCGGAATCGAACCGAGGATCTCGCCGTTGTAAACAACGCCGTTGTAAACGGCCGATGAGAAATGTCATTAACAAGCCAACGAGACAAAACAAAGAAAAGTTAAAAAAAAAAACAAACATTAATTACGAACACAACTGAATGTAGATTTTTAAAAAACACTTAACAATGTCAAATTAGCATTACATAAAAACTAAATTAAACAAATTAACTTCTAATTCGCTAAAAAAACTAAAGGACCTGCTCTGAATGAGACTAAGTAACAAGTAGACGAAAAAGAACACAAAGTGAAAAGTTAAAAAAATACGTTTATATTTTTTGCAAATACAGAAATTTTTGCGTTCATGAAAGCCATTAGCTATCAACTGATATCAATAAAGAGGTTCAATTATAACTCCAGAACAAGCCATTGACACCTCCCATTTTGCCAGAATTTGTCTTACGACTAACAAAACAACAACAAATATTGGAAAAAAAATCAGCAAAAAATTGCTAAAAATCATTGCCCAAGCCCTTAAAATCCCAAACTGTTAATTAAACTGATATTACATAAATATGAAGGGGCCTGCATTCAACAGCACTGAGACTTGTAATTAGATTGCTATTATGAGAAGAAACCAGAAATTGAACACAATTATGGGAAAAGTTCCTGAACCAGAAACATTTTTTTGAATGATCGTACAAAAAAGCCAGAAAACCATTATTTTAAGCATTCAACCGACATTTTTAAACAAAAAATAATCTGCCCGACAAAAATATGCAACCTATCATTGAGGGAACTCAGCTAAAAATTACCAGAAATAAGAATAACGACTAAAATTTAGAAAATGATGCGACTTCTCCGCTGGAATTGAGCTAGAAGTTGAGAGAATTAAGATAAAAATATGGCAAAACCTCAAAAATCTACTCGTTTTCGTTTTGCAAACAAAAGGTTTGAAAGTCATCGAAGCTATAATTTTCAACTAAGAACACTACTAAGATTAACTTAATCCCACAGGACACCAATTGGACAAGTCATTCGCGAGACTAAGTCTTAAGACTACAAAAACACAGAATAAAAAAAACAATTAAAAAACAAATAAAAAACAAAAAACAGATTAAAAAGAAACAAAGATTTGTAGCCATAAAAACTTTGAGCTTCTAACTGAATATATGATATGCTCATTGCGCCTTAAAAGAAACAAATAGCAAAAATTTCGAACCCACGAACGGACCAAAATTAGCCTTATTATCACTGTCGTACTTTAGAAACAGGCAATTGTTCCAAATGTCAATGAAAAACTTAATTTGACTTAAAAAGACGACATATCAAAAGTAATTGATGAAATTTTGATAATTATCGAATTAAGTTGGATAAAAAACCGGGACAAATTTAATTTTCCAGAACGCTCTGAACTAGCATTTTTTGGGAGTTTGAGAACATTATGTCAGCATTTGTTAGGTATGCACCTCCTGTTAATTTAAAATGTGTTATAGACGTGCATTTTTGATGGGAAAAGGCAGAGTTTTGGAAAAATTTAGTCAAAATGTTAGCAAAAATTTCGGATCAAATTGTTCAGAAACTTTAGTCTTTTTTAAAATTAAAACCATTAACAGTTTTGTTAACAATTTCAAATTTTTTTAAGCAAAAATATGGAAAATATGAACAAAAACTTCTGAAATTAGTCAAATGTTCACGAAACTTTAAAGCTCGATAACTCAGTGGAAAAAAACGATATTCAAATTTATTTTTAAAATTTACGTTCTGAGCTGGACGGGCTTTCTAATGGTACCACTCACAACTATCTACGATGAATATATCAATCGGCCAAAATTGACTGAACAAAAAACTCATTTGACTATATAGTTATTCCCCCAGCAAGGTGGGCCTGGACAACACCGTTTTTCGAATTGAAGTCGGTTATCAAAATTTTAAGTTGATGGATAATAACATTAGCAGTTTAAATTATTATAACTGAGCGTAAATTTATTTAGCCAAATGCGACTGGTCATTATTTTCATCGAATTTCGCTGAGAAAACAGAATTTACATCTCCAAAAATTATGCCTATATTAAAAACAGATTTAGTCGAGCAGCCATGCCGTCTTTAAACCTCGATGATGCCGTCTTTAAACATCCATAGAACGTCATAACCAGTAAAATTTGAGAATACGGAACATTATGAAAAAACATAAACCGATCAATGTCGGACGCATTGGTCTTGAACGACAAGCGAGCCAATTTAATTTAGAGGGGTGCTGCTAGTTGCAAAGCTACATCGTCTTTGCTACTTAAACGCTAAAACTTCATCGCCTATGCGTCAGCTACAAACTTTCAAGTCAAGCAAAAGTCACTTGAGAGAGAAAAATATTCTAGAACAGAAGCCCAAAATCGGTCAAGAGAATTTTTCAAATAAAAATGGTACACGTTTACTTCGTTCGGGAGCAATTAATAATGATTCATTACAGAATAAATATGCGAGAATAAATATAGATCTGGGTAGAGCATTCGCATACAATTAAGAAGAGTTAGCCTTACCTCAGGAAGAACTTGCTCCTTCATTGCCGTTCTGATTATTTCTGCGCAAGGAATCCATTCATCTGTTGGTGACCTGAATAATACAACAGATAATACAAACTCAAATAACTTTAAAGGGTTTCCTCTCTTCCCGTACCGAACCCCCAGAGCCCATCAGGCCTGATTCAGAGATTTTCCAGAGGCCAAGTCTTGGCAGAGAGATGCCAAGACTTGGGTAGCGGAGCCAAGACTTGAGACATCTCTGGGCAGAGAGAGGCCAAGACTTGGGTTTTTCTGGGCAGCGAAGACCCCAAGTCTTGGGTTTCTCTGAGCAGAGTTAAGGTTGACATCATAAGAATCCGGAGTTTTTATTTAATGAGGGCAACTTTTTTATAAATTTGGTGCCCAATTATACGTTTTCTGTCAAAAAAACCATTTGCAGGTGAAATTCGTGAACTTCACCCCAAGACTTGGGGCCTCTCTGGGCAGAGAAAATCCAAGTCTTGGGTTTCTCTGCCAAGTCTTAGAATCAATTTCTTCTCTTCACGTTCACTGATATACAAAATATCCCCATGATAAAGGTAAAAACTGAGTATTTGTTTCAAAATAGGACCCATGCTTATGTATTTAGTCTCAAAAAAGATTAGCTGCAATCTGAAGTTCAAAAAAAAAAACGTTTGCGGTTTAACTAGATCAAATTACCTTGTGGACATTTTTAAACAATAAACAGTCCTTAAAACTTACACAGCTGATAAATAGATCCTAAAACTTGAGCCAAAAGTTATTAGGAAAGTAACGAAACGAAAAGATTAGTTTAATTCATTCGCGGTCGGTTAAATTAATTCTGTTCTAATTTCTGTAAAAAAATATTTTTGAAACTTTGTCACCTTCAAGAATTCAGCGCAGATTTTTGTTGCATATCTTCTCCTCTGAGTCTTTGTGTTTTGTGTATCAACGGTTGGGGAATTATAAGCTGAGTTTCATTTGGTTCCTAATATAGAGAGAAGCACATTTTTGATTTTCACAGATTGTTAAGTAACTCAATCTCCCAATATTGATTATTTTTGCAGTCATTGTTATAAATGAAGAAGGAAAACGCTCAGTTCTGAAAAACCAATGAGAGAATCAGCACTGAGAAATTCATGGTCAGATTGGATCAATACTTACATTTTACGTCTCAGAAATATTAGCTGAAAACTGAAGTTAAAAAAAAAATCTCGGATTAACTGGATCAAACTACCTTGCTGACTTTTTTAAACATTAAACAGTCCTTACAACTTACACAGCTGATAAATAGAGCCTGAAACTTAAGCCAAAAGTTATTAAGAAAGTAACGATACGAAAAGATTAGTTTAATTCATTCGCGGTCGGTTAAATTAATTCTGTTCTAATTTCTGAAAAAAAAAACATTTTTGAAACTTTGTCACCTTCAAGAATTCAGCAAAACTTTTTGTTGCATATCTTGTCTTCTGAGTCTCTGTGTTTTGTGTTTCAACGGTTGGGGAATTATAAGCTGAGTTTCATTTGGTTCCTAATATAGAGAGAAGCACATTTTTGATTTTCACAGATTGTTAAGTAACTCAATCTCCCAATATTGATAATTTTTGCAGTCATTGTTATAAATAAAGAAGAAAAACGCTCAGTTCTGAAAAACCAATGAGAGAATCAGCACTGAGAAATTCACGGTCAGATTGGATCAATACCTACATTTTACGTCTCAAAAAATATTAGCTGAAAACTGAAATTAAAAAAAAATCGCGGATTAACTGGATCAAACTACCTTGCTGACTTTTTTAAACATTAAACAGTCCTTACAACTTACACAGCTGATAAATAGAGCCTGAAACTTAAGCCAAATGTTTTTAAGAAAGTAACGAAACGAAAAGATTAGTTTAATTCATTCGCGGTCGGTTAAATTAATTCTGTTCTAATTTCTGAAAAAAAAAAATTTTTTGGAACTTTGTCACCTTCAAGAATTCAGCAAAACTTTTTGTTGCATATCTTCTCCTCTGAGTCTTTGTGTTTTGTGTTTCAACGGTTGGGGAATTATAAGCTGAGTTTCATTTGGTTCCTAATATAGAGAGAAGCACATTTTTGATTTTCACAGATTGTTAAGTAACTCAATCTCCCAATATTGATTATTTTTGCAGTCATTGTTATAAGTGAAGAAGAAAAACGCTCAGTTCTGAAAAACCAATGAGAGAATCAGCACTGAGAAATTCATGGTCAGATTGGATCAATACTTACATTTTACGTCTCAAAAAATATTAGCTGAAAACTGAAGTTAAAAAAAAATCGCGGATTAACTGGATCAAACTACCTTGCTGACTTTTTTTAAACATTAAACAGTGTTTACAACTTACACAGCTGATAAATAGAGCCTAAAACATAAGCAAAAAGTTATTAAGAAAGTAACGAAACGAAAAGATTAGTTTAATTCATTCGCTGTCGGTTAAATTAATTCTGTTCTTATTTCTGTAAAAATATATTTTTGAAACTTTGTCACCTTCAAGAATTCAGCAAAACTTTTTGTTGCATATCTTCTCCTCTGAGTCTTTGTGTTTTGTGTTTCAACGGTTGGGGAATTATAAGCTGAGTTTCATTTGGTTCCTAATATAGAGAGAAGCACCTTTTTGTATTTCACAGATTGTAAAGTAACTCAATCTCTCAATATTGATAATTTTTGCAGTCATTGTTATAAATGGATAAGAAAAACGCTCAGTTCATAAAAACCAATGAGAGAATCACCACTGAGAAATTCATGGTCAGATTGGATCAATACTTACACTTTACGTCTCAAAAAATATTAGCTGAAAACTGAAGTTGAAAAAAAAAATTGCGGATTAACTGGATCAAACTACCTTGCGGACTTTTTTAAACATTAAACAGTCCTTACAACTTACACAGCTGATAAATACATCCTAAAATTTAAGCCAAAATATATTAAGAAAGTAACAAAAAGATTATTTTAATTCATTTGCGGTCGGTTAAATTAATTCTGTTCTAATTTCTGTAAAAAGATATTTTTGAAACTTTGTCACCTTCAAGAAATCAGGAAGGAATTTTGTCGCATATCTTCTTCGCTGATTCTTTCTGTTTTGTGTTTCAAAGGTTGCGGAATTATGAGCTGGGTTCCATTAGGTTCCTAATATAGATAGACAACATTTCTTTTTCGCATATAATTAAGTAACTGAATAACGCATTATTGTTATTTCTTGCCGTTTATGTTTCTAATCAAGACGAAAATCGTTCACCTCTGAGAGACCATTGTTAAAATAAAAGAAAAAGGAAATTTCTGCCCGGATAAAAGCAATGCGTACAATTTGCCTCTCAAAAAAATACTAGATGCGAATTGAATTTCAAAAAAAAAGTTTGCGGATGAATTGATCAAATTAACTCTTTTACACAAAAAACTTTTTTAAAATAAAGAAAAGTCTTTACAACTTACTCAGTTGCAGATAAAATATTCGAAAACACAACCACATTTGATAGGAAAGAAAGGGAATTATTTATGTAATTCATTTGCGGTCATTTGAAATATTTCTGTACTAGTTTCAGTAAAAAGTCATTTTTGAGTTAGTTTTTTTTTTGCATTAAGGTTTCAGCAAGGATTTTTGATCTATATCCTCTCCTCTGAGTTTTCATTTAAATGGCATCAGTGATTACGGTGTTTTCAATTAAGTTTCATTTGGTTCCTTATAGATTAGGAACCAAAATTTTTTCAAAGCTTTTTGTGTAATTGAATCTCTCGATATTGATATCTTTTTGTTAGTTAATCTTCCATATGTATCAAATCAAAAACTATTATTCCTGCATAAAATAGATCTCTGGAAAATTGGATTACACTTACATAGAAAGCGGTAACGACATATGGTCCTCATGCAGCTTCCATTTATTTAAAGTCTTTCAGATTCAGACTGATAGAGGTACTATTAGTTGTTTTGATGATAAGTAGTCAAGTACTCAGCAGAACTCTACCAACATGGGCTCCTTGTGCTAGTATTGTAACCGTTCGGCCCTTCCCATAATTTTACTACCCTAATTCGGCCTTGTAAAAAAGTTGTTGACTGGTAAATTTGAAAAAAATTAACATTACAGGTGATATTGGTGTTCCCCAAAAATGCGTACCCCAAAATACCTTGTATCCCTGCATATACGGGTTTGCTGGTATGGTAGTGGGGAGTATCCCGATACATATTTGTATTTGGTTTTATGGAGTTGAGTGGGTCAATTTTTGCTCTGTAGGCGCCAAACCTCGAGTTTCGGCCATTTTCGGCTATTTCGGCGGTGACATAAAGTCAACTTTTCTTCTGTCAAGATTAAATATTATAGTGTTTTGGATTGCTCAGTTGATGAGGGGTATCACTATATACAGATTGTACCATTTTCCTGCAAGTTTTGATGGTTTATATTAGCGAAACTTGAAATTTGATAGCCAAAATTGGTCATTTGACCAAATGAATGGGTGAAGTGGTGTTTTTTGCAATTGAACAAGTTTTTGGGCGTGCATTTTGTGTTTTCTATACACTATTTAGGTTGTTGAAGCTAATTGTATCAAACAATGGGATTAATTCAACAATTTTTCTTTTTTCACGATTTCATCAAATTTCCGTGGATGTTGTTTTATGTCAAAACACACAAAACATCATAACCTTCATGGTGAGGTGGGAAATTTTTTCCCACCTCCCCATGAAGGTTTTCCGTGACACAGAACGTCGAAGTGGACCCGAACCACACCCAAGAATACGCCGGCAACTCTGTTTCACGTTGTTTTACGTCACTTCCCGAGATTTTGGGCTTCACTTTTTGCCCAAAAAATGCGGTAGAGCAGTATTTTGTTAATTTCTTCTAAAGTACTGAACCAAATTGAACGGGAGTGGTCGCATTCTGTTGACACTGAACCCCTCTTGCTTGCAGTATTTGGTTGGTTTCCCAATTCGGCCTAATCAAAAAGTTATTAATGTTCAAAGTTGAAATAGTTCGAACTTTCGGGCTATTCTGGGTGACCCAAATTTCGGTACAACAAAACACGCGATTTACCCAACAAGTGTTAGTGTTTTAGAATCCCCAGTTAGTGGGGAGTCCCCCATATATATTTTATAGGGTATTTTATGTAGTTGAGATTGTCAATTTTGGCTCTGAGTGGCGGTCACCTCGCTTTTTTGGTCATTTGGTACGGTACCTTATAATTGCTATAACTCCTCAAAGAATGTACCGATTGGGCTCATTTTTTAATATGATGCGTATCTCAAGCAGTGCTACAAACTGTACTAAGGGCGTTTATTTTTGTTCGGCCGTTTTAGAGAAATTGGCCAGTGAACTTGCCCTCGATTTTACCTCTAGAAGCGTTTGACACCAGCGGTTGACACCGTTGACACCTTGAAGCTTTGAACTGTATTGAAAAAAAATACTGTTTTGAATAGCCCGTCTAACGTAGATTCAGAATATGTATACTTTATATAGCATTTTGTGATGTTTAGATGTTCAATTATAGCTCTGAAGGTGGTGCATCTCTCCTCTAAGGTCATTTGGTACGGTACCTATTTTTTGCTATAACTCCTCGAAGAGTGCACCGATTGAGCTCATTTTTTAATATGACACGTGTCTCAAGCAGTGCTACAATTGATATTAAGGGCGTTTGTTTTTTGTTCAGCCGTTTTCGAGAAATTGGCCAGGGAACTTGGCCCGGTTTGAGCTCCTGAGGAGAGAAGCACTACCATGAATACGATATTAAACTTGGTATGTGTTTTGGACAGATTGCAGTGTTTTAGATTCTGGAATTAGTCGGGAGTCTCCCCATATATATATACATTTATTTGTGGTTATAATCAGTGGTGTTATAATGAGTGGTTATAGGTTACTTAGTACAGAAACAGGACCCGAAATCGGTCATTTTGGCCATTTGGTACGGTACCTTTATGTTGTAATATCTCCTTATAGAGTGAACCAATTTTTGATCTGTTTGTTGATTTGAGCTCAGCTTAAGCAGTACTTGAATCCCTGTAAATGGCGTTTTGTTTCTTTCAGCCGTTTTTGAGAAATTGGCCTCGACACATACGGTCATTTGGACCTTTTAGTGACTGGTACGTTTCGCGTTTCTACATGTGAAATGTTGAAAATTAATGACTTTGACTGCCCGAGTAGGCCCGTTGAACTCCATTTGTAATAGGGAAGCTCCCCATATATAGTTTGTATATGGTTTTCAGGGTTTCAGGGGGTCAATTTTGGGTCTGCAGATGACCCCCCCCCCAACCCCCTGATTTCATGCTTATAGTGAAGTAATTCACTTGGGAAAATGGGAAAACTATCGAATTCGGTGCCAGGACTGGTCTCATAGACCCAGTATGTATGAACCAGAACTCATGCCAAAATTTGGCGTTGGTGGGTTGGGCGGTCGGCGTTTGGGGGGGGGGTGGTTTTGGGGGGGGGGGTGTGCGGCGGTTTGGCGCGCCGGGGGGGGGGGGGGGGGGGGTTGGTTTGGCGCTTGTTGGGGGTGGCCGCGCGTCTTGTGTGTTGTCTTTGATGTTTTCTTTTATGTATACTAACAAAGTGTTTTTTCAGAGTTTGTTTGCTTTGCTTCTTTCTGCTGCCGTCTCCTCTCAGGTGAGTTCTTTCCGCTTCTTTGCTCGCTAGCTTGGCTAGCTCTCGCTTTCTTTCGGTCTGGTTTGCTCTGCACCGCAGAGCTGCGGTTTTCGGACCGGTTTTTTGGTCCGTGTTCCCACATAGTGGGAAAGTGTTCTTGCAAAGCAAGAAGGTTCGTTGAAGCTTTGCGCTTTTCTTGGGTTTTCATTTTTGAGCTTTGTTAGCTTCCGCTTTCTTTTTTCGGTCTGGTTTGCTGTGCAACGCACAGCTTCGGTTTCCTGAGTGGTCTTTTGGCCCAAATTCCCACTCCGTGGGAATTAATTCTGGCAAAGCAAGAAGGTTCGTTGGTTACGAAAGAAGTACTTAATACGTTGTCAGATTTCACACTCAAAAATTGTGCTTGGGCAATTTCATAAAAAGTCATTTTCAATATAGTCAAGGACTTGTTCAAATGAATTGAGGTTCTATCTAGGAGTGTCATAACTCTAGTAGGTTCTGAATGAGTGATAATTTTTGATCTAGGTGGTTTACGAAAAAAGTACTTACTACGTTGTTAAATTTCACGCTCAAAAACTGTGCTTGCGCAATTTCATAAAAAGTCATTTTCAATATGGTCAAGGACTTGTTCAAATGAATTGAGGTTCTATGTAGGAGTGTCATAACCCTAGTAGGTTCTGAATGAGTGCTAATTTTTGATCTAGGCGGTTTACGAAAAAAGTACTTACTACGTTGTTAAATTTCACGCTCAAAAACTGTGCTTGCGCAATTTCGTAAAAAGTCATTTTCAATATAGTCAAGGACTTGTTCAAATGAATTGAGGTTCTATCTGGGAGTGTCATAACCCTAGTAGGTTCTGAATGAGTGATAATTTTTGATCTAGGTGGTTTAAGAAAAAAGTACTTACTACGTTGTTAAATTTCACGCTCAAAAACTGTGCTTGCGCAATTTCATAAAAAGTCATTTTCAATATGGTCAAGGACTTGTTCAAATGAATTGAGGTTCTATGTAGGAGTGTCATAACCCTAGTAGGTTCTGAATGAGTGATAATTTTTGATCTAGGTGGTTTACGAAAAAAGTACTTACTATGTTGTCAAATTTCACGCTCAAAAACTGTGCTTGCGCAATTTCATAAAAAGTCATTTTCAATATGGTCAAGGACTTGTTCAAATGAATTGAGGTTCTATGTAGGAGTGTCATAACCCTAGTAGGTTCTGAATGAGTGCTAATTTTTGATCTAGGTGGTTTACGAAAAAAGTACTTATTACGTTGTTAAATTTCACGCTCAAAAACTGTGCTTGCGCAATTTCGTAAAAAGTCATTTTCAATATAGTCAAGGACTTGTTCAAATGAATTGAGGTTCTATCTAGGAGTGTCATAACCCTAGTAGGTTCTGAATGAGTGATAACTTTTGATCTAGGTGGTTTACGAAAAAAGTACTTACTACGTTGTTAAATTTCACGCTCAAAAACTGTGCTTGCGCACTTTCATAAAGTCATTTTCAATATGGTAAAGGACTTGTTCAAATGAATTGAGGTTCTATGTAGGAGTGTCATAACCCTAGTAGGTTCTGAATGATTGATAATTTTTGATCTAGGTGGTTTACGAAAAAAGTACTTACTACGTTGTTAAATTTCACGCTCAAAAACTGTGCTTGCGCAATTTCATAAAAAGTCATTTTCAATATGGTCAAGGACTTGTTCATATGAATTGAGGTTCTATGTAGGAGTGTCATAACCCTAGTAGGTTCTGAATGAGTGATAATTTTTGATCTAGGTGGTTTACGAAAAAAGTACTTACTACGTTGTTAAATTTCACGCTCAAAAACTGTGTTTGCGCAATTTCATAAAAAGTCATTTTCAATATGGTCAAGGACTTGTTCAAATGAATTGAGGTTCTATGTAGGAGTGTCATAACCCTAGTAGGTTCTGAATGAGTTATAATTTTTGATCTAGGTGGTTTACGAAAAAAGTACTTACTACGTTGTTAAATTTCACGCTCAAAAACTGTGTTTGCGCAATTTCATAAAAAGTCATTTTCAATATGGTCAAGCACTTGTTCAAATGAATTGAGGTTCTAGGTAGGAGTGTTATAACCCTAGTAGGTTCTGAATGAGTGATAATTTTTGATCTAGGTGGTACGAAAAAAAGTACTTACTACGTTCTCAAATTTCACGCTCAAAAACTATGCTTCTGCAATTTCATAAAAAGTCATTTTCAATAGGACCAAGGACTCGTTCAAATGAATTGAGGGTCTATGTAGGAGTGTCATAACCCTAGTAGGTTCTGAATGAGTGATAATTTTTGATCTAGGTGGTTTCCGAAAAAAGTACTTACTATGTTGTCAAATTTCACGATAAAAACTATGCTTCTGCAATTTCATAAAAAGTCATTTTCAATATGGTCAAGGACTTGTTCAAATGAATTGAGGTTCTATGCAGGAGTGTTATAACCCTAGTAGGTTCTGAATGACTCCTAATTTTTGATCTAGGTGGTTTCCGAAAAAAGTACTTACTATGTTGTCAAATTTCACGCTAAAAACTATGCTTCTGCAATTTCATAAAAAGTCATTTTCAATATGGTCAAGGACTTGTTCAAATGAATTGAGGTTCTATCTAGGAGTGTCATAACCCTAGTAGGTTCTGAATGAGTGATATTTTTTGATCTAGGTGGTTTCCGAAAAAAGTACTTACTATGTTGTCAAATTTCACGCTAAAAACTATGCTTCTGCAATTTCATAAAAAGTCATTTTCAATATGATCAAGGACTTGTTCAAATGAATTGAGGTTCTATCTAGGAGTGTCATAACCCTAGTAGGTTCTGAATGAGTGCTAATTTTTGATCTAGGTGGTTTCCGAAAAAAGTACTTACTATGTTGTCAAATTTCACGCTAAAAACTATGCTTCTGCAATTTCATAAAAAGTCATTTTCAATATGGTCAAGGACTTGTTCAAATGAATTGAGGTTCTATGTAGGAGTGTCATAACCCTAGTAGGTTATGAATGAGTGATAATTTTTGATCTAGGTGGTTTACGAAAAAAGTACTTACTACGTTGTTAAATTTCACGCTCAAAAACTGTGCTTGCGCAATTTCATAAAAAGTCATTTTCAATATGGTTAAGGACTTGTTCAAATGAATTGAGGTTCTATGCAGGAGTGTCATAACCCTAGTGGGTTCTGAATGATTGGTAATTTTTGATCTAGGTGGTTTACGAAAAAAGTACTTACTACGTTGTCAAATTTCACGCTCAAAAACTGTGCTTGCGCAATTTCATAAAAAGTCATTTTCAATATGGTCAAGGACTTGTTCAAATGAATTGAGATTCTATCTAGGACTGTCATAACCCTAGTAGGTTCTGAATGAGTGCTAATTTTTGATCTAGGTGGTTTCCGAAAAAAGTACTTACTATGTTGTCAAATTTCACGCTAAAAACAATGCTTCTGCAATTTCATAAAAAGTCATTTTCAATATGGTTAAGGACTTGTTCAAATGAATTGAGGTTCTATGCAGGAGTGTCATAACCCTAGTGGGTTCTGAATGATTGGTAATTTTTGATCTAGGTGGTTTACGAAAAAAGTACTTACTACGTTGTCAAATTTAACGCTCAAAAACTGTGCTTGCGCAATTTCATAAAAAGTCATTTTCAATATGGTCAAGGACTTGTTCAAATGAATTGAGGTTCTATGTAGGAGTGTCATAACCCTATTAGGTTCTGAATGAGTGATAATTTTTGATCTAGGTGGTTTACGAAAAAAGTACTTACTACGTTGTTAAATTTCACGCTCAAAAACTGTGCTTGCGCAATTTCATAAAAAGTCATTTTCAATATGGTCAAGGACTTGTTCAAATGAATTGAGATTCTATCTAGGACTGTCATAACCCTAGTAGGTTCTGAATGAGTGCTAATTTTTGATCTAGGTGGTTTCCGAAAAAAGTACTTACTATGTTGTCAAATTTCACGCTAAAAACTATGCTTCTGCAATTTCATAAAAAGTCATTTTCAATATGGTCAAGGACTTGTTCAAATGAATTGAGGTTCTATGTAGGAGTGTCAAAACCCTAGTAGGTTCTGAATGAGTGATAGTTTTTGATCTAGGTGGTTTACGAAAAAAATACTTACTATGTTGTCAAATTTCACGCTAAAAACTATGCTTCTGCAATTTCATAAAAAGTCATTTTCAATATGGTCAAGGACTTGTTCAAATGAATTGAGGTTCTATCTAGGAGTGTCATAACCCTAGTAGGTTCTGAATGAGTGATAATTTTTGATCTAGGTGGTTTCCGAAAAAAGTACTTACTATGTTGTCAAATTTCACGCTAAAAACTATGCTTCTGCAATTTCATAAAAAGTCGTTTTCAATATGGTCAAGGACTTGTTCAAATGAATTGAGGTTCTATCTAGGAGTGTCATAACCCTAGTAGGTTCTGAATGAGTGCTAATTTTTGATCTAGGTGGTTTCCGAAAAAAGTGCTTACTATGTTGTCAAATTTCACGCTAAAAACTATGCTTCTGCAATTTCATAAAAAGTCATTTTCAATATGGTCAAGGACTTGTTCAAATGAATTGAGGTTCTATGTAGGAGTGTCATAACCCTAGTAGGTTATGAATGAGTGATAATTTTTGATCTAGGTGGTTTACGAAAAAAGTACTTACTACGTTGTTAAATTTCACGCTCAAAAACTGTGCTTGCGCAATTTCATAAAAAGTCATTTTCAATATGGTTAAGGACTTGTTCAAATGAATTGAGGTTCTATCTAGAAGTGTCATAACCCTAGTGGGTTCTGAATGAGTGCTAATTTTTGATCTAGGTGGTTTCCGA
This sequence comes from Convolutriloba macropyga, assembly GCF_964194025.1. Lineage (NCBI taxonomy): Eukaryota > Metazoa > Xenacoelomorpha > Acoela > Convolutidae > Convolutriloba > Convolutriloba macropyga. The sequence continues at coordinate 39,507,367 of NC_134468.1, read as the reverse complement.
AAAAAGTACTTACTATGTTGTCAAATTTCACGCTAAAAACTATGCTTCTGCAATTTCATAAAAAGTCATTTTCAATATGGTCAAGGACTTATTCAAATGAATTGAGGTTCTATGTAGGAGTGTCATAACCCTAGTAGGTTCTGAATGAGCAATAATTTTTGATCTAGGTGGTTTACGAAAAAAGTACTTACTATGTTGTCAAATTTCACGCTAAAAACTATGCTTCTGCAATTTCATAAAAAGTCATTTTCAATAAGGTCAAGGACTTGTTCAAATGAATTGAGGTTCTATCTAGGAGTGTCATAACCCTAGTAGGTTCTGAATGAGTGATAATTTTTGATCTAGGTGGTTTCCGAAAAAAGTACTTACCATGTTGTCAAATTTCACGCTAAAAACTATGCTTCTGCAATTTCATAAAAAGTCGTTTTCAATATGGTCAAGGACTTGTTCAAATGAATTGAGGTTCTATCTAGGAGTGTCATAACCCTAGTAGGTTCTGAATGAGTGCTAATTTTTGATCTAGGTGGTTTCCGAAAAAAGTGCTTACTATGTTGTCAAATTTCACGCTAAAAACTATGCTTCTGCAATTTCATAAAAAGTCATTTTCAATATGGTCAAGGACTTGTTCAAATGAATTGAGGTTCTATGTAGGAGTGTCATAACCCTAGTAGGTTATGAATGAGTGATAATTTTTGATCTAGGTGGTTTACGAAAAAAGTACTTACTACGTTGTTAAATTTCACGCTCAAAAACTGTGCTTGCGCAATTTCATAAAAAGTCATTTTCAATATGGTTAAGGACTTGTTCAAATGAATTGAGGTTCTATGCAGGAGTGTCATAACCCTAGTGGGTTCTGAATGATTGGTAATTTTTGATCTAGGTGGTTTACGAAAAAAGTACTTACTACATTGTCAAATTTCACGCTCAAAAACTGTGCTTGCGCAATTTCATAAAAAGTCATTTTCAATATGGTCAAGGACTTGTTCAAATGAATTGAGATTCTATCTAGGAGTGTCATAACCCTAGTAGGTTCTGAATGAGTGCTAATTTTTGATCTAGGTGGTTTCCGAAAAAAGTACTTACTATGTTGTCAAATTTCACGCTAAAAACTATGCTTCTGCAATTTCATAAAAAGTCATTTTCAATATGGTCAAGGACTTGTTCAAATGAATTGAGATTCTATCTAGGAGTGTCATAACCCTAGTAGGTTCTGAATGAGTGATAATTTTTGATCTAGGTGGTTTACGAAAAAAGTACTTACTACGTTGTTAAATTTCACGCTCAAAAACTGTGCTTGCGCAATTTCATAAAAAGTCATTTTCAATATGGTTAAGGACTTGTTCAAATGAATTGAGGTTCTATGCAGGAGTGTCATAACCCTAGTGGGTTCTGAATGATTGGTAATTTTTGATCTAGGTGGTTTACGAAAAAAGTACTTACTACATTGTCAAATTTCACGCTCAAAAACTGTGCTTGCGCAATTTCATAAAAAGTCATTTTCAATATGGTCAAGGACTTGTTCAAATGAATTGAGATTCTATCTAGGAGTGTCATAACCCTAGTAGGTTCTGAATGAGTGCTAATTTTTGATCTAGGTGGTTTCCGAAAAAAGTACTTACTATGTTGTCAAATTTCACGCTAAAAACTATGCTTCTGCAATTTCATAAAAAGTCATTTTCAATATGGTCAAGGACTTGTTCAAATGAATTGAGGTTCTATGTAGGAGTGTCAATAACCCCAGTAGGTTCTGAATGAGTGATAGTTTTTGATCTAGGTGGTTTACGAAAAAAATACTTACTATGTTGTCAAATTTCACGCTAAAAACTATGCTTCTGCAATTTCATAAAAAGTCATTTTCAATATGGTCAAGGACTTGTTCAAATGAATTGAGATTCTATCTAGGAGTGTCATAACCCTAGTAGGTTCTGAATGAGTGCTAATTTTTGATCTAGGTGGTTTCCGAAAAAAGTACTTACTATGTTGTCAAATTTCACGCTAAAAACTATGCTTCTGCAATTTCATAAAAAGTCATTTTCAATATGGTCAAGGACTTGTTCAAATGAATTGAGGTTCTATGTAGGAGTGTCATAACCCTAGTAGGTTCTGAAAGAGTGCTAATTTTTGATCTAGGTGGTTTACGAAAAAAATACTTACTATGTTGTCAAATTTCACGCTAAAAACTATGCTTCTGCAATTTCATAAAAAGTCATTTTCAATATGGTCAAGGACTTGTTCAAATGAATTGAGGTTCTATGTAGGAGTGTCATAACCCTAGTAGGTTCTGAATGATTGATAATTTTTTATCTAGGTGGTTTACGAAAAAAGAACTTACTATGTTGTCAAATTTCACGCTAAAAACTATGCTTCTGCAATTTCATAAAAAGTCATTTTCAATATAGTCCAGGACTTGTTCAAATGAATTGAGGTTCTATCTAGGAGTGTCATAACCCTCGTAGGTTCTGAATGAGTGATAATTTTTGATCTAGGTGGTTTACGAAAAAAGTACTTACTACGTTGTTAAATTTCACGCTCAAAAACTGTGCTTGCGCAATTTCATAAAAAGTCATTTTCAGTATGGTCAAGGACTTGTTCAAATGAATTGAGGTTCTATGTAGGAGTGTCATAACCCTAGTAGGTTCTGAATGAGTGATAATTTTTGATCTAGGTGGTTTACGAAAAAAGTACTTACTACGTTGTTAAATTTCACGCTCAAAAACTGTGCTTGCGCAATTTCATAAAAAGTCATTTTCAATATGGTCAAGGACTTGTTCAAATGAATTGAGGTTCTATGTAGGAGTGTCATAACCCTAGTAGGTTCTGAATGAGTGATAATTTTTGATCTAGGTGGTTTACGAAAAAAGTACTTACTACGTTGTCAAATTTCATGCTAAAAACTATGCTTCTGCAATTTCATAAAAAGTCATTTTCAATATGGTCAAGGACTTGTTCAAATGAGTTGAGGTTCTATGCAGGAGTGTTATAACCCTAGTAGGTTCTGATTGAGTGCTAATTTTTGATCTAGATGGTTTCCGAAAAAAGTACTTACTATGTCAAATTTCACGCTAAAAACTATGCTTCTGCAATTTCATAAAAAGTCATTTTCAATATGGTCAAGGACTTGTTCAAATGAATTGAGGTTCTATCTAGGAGTGTCATAACCCTAGTAGGTTCTGAATGAGTGCTAATTTTTGATCTAGGTGGTTTCCGAAAAAAGTACCTACTATGTTGTCAAATTTCACGCTGAAAACTATGCTTCTGCAATTTCATAAAAAGTCATTTTCAATATGGTCAAGGACTTGTTCAAATGAATTGAGGTTCTATCTAGGAGTGTCATAACCCTAGTAGGTTCTGAATGAGTGCTAATTTTTGATCTAGGTGGTTTCCGAAAAAAGTACTTACTATGTTGTCAAATTTCACGCTAAAAACTATGCTTCTGCAATTTCATAAAAAGTCATTTTCAATATGGTCAAGGACTTGTTCAAATGAATTGAGGTTCTATGCAGGAGTGTCATAACCCTAGTAGGTTCTGAATGAGTGATAATTTTTGATCTAGGTGGTTTACGAAAAAAGTACTTACTACGTTGTCAAATTTCACGCTCAAAAACTGTGCTGGTGCATTTTCATAAGTCATTCTCAATATGGTCAAGGACTTGTTCAAATGAATTGAGGTTCTATGTAGGAGTGTCATAACCCTAGTAGGTTCTGAATGAGTGCTAATTTTGGATCTAGGTGGTTTCCGAAAAAAGTACTTACTATGTTGTCAAATTTCACGCTAAAAACTATGCTTCTGCAATTTCATAAAAAGTCATTTTCAATATGGTCAAGGACTTGTTCAAATGAATTGAGGTTCTGTGTAGGTGTGTCATAACCCTAGTAGGTTCTGAATGACTGATAATTTTTGATCTAGGTGGTTTCCGAAAAAAGTACTTAGTACGTTGTCAAATTTCACGCTCAAAAACTGTGCTTGCGCAATTTCATAAAAAGTCATTTTCAATATGGTCAAGGACTTGTTCAAATGAATTGAGGTTCTATGTAGGAGTGTCATAACCCTAGTAGGTTCTGAATGAGTGATAATTTTTGATCTAGGTGGTTTACGAAAAAAGTACTATACTACGTTGTTAAATTTCACGCTCAAAAACTGTGCTTGCGCAATTTCATAAGTCATTTTCAATATGGTCAAGGACTTGTTCAAATGAATTGAGGTTCTATCTAGGAGTGTCATAGCCCTAGTAGGTTCTGAATGAGTGCTAATTTTTGATCTAGGTGGTTTCCGAAAAAAGTACTTACTATGTTGTCAAATTTCACGCTAAAAACTATGCTTCTGCAATTTCATAAAAAGTCATTTTCAATATGGTCAAGGACTTGTTCAAATGAATTGAGGTTCTATGTAGGAGTGTCAAAACCCTAGTAGGTTCTGAATGAGTGATAGTTTTTGATCTAGGTGGTTTACGAAAAAAATACTTACTATGTTGTCAAATTTCACGCTAAAAACTATGCTTCTGCAATTTCATAAAAAGTCATTTTCAATATGGTCAAGGACTTGTTCAAATGAATTGAGGTTCTATGTAGGAGTGTCATAACCCTAGTAGGTTCTGAATGAGTGATAATTTTTGATCTAGGTGGTTTACGAAAAAAGTACTTACTACGTTGTCAAATTTCACGCTCAAAAACTGTGCTGGTGCATTTTCATAAGTCATTCTCAATATGGTCAAGGACTTGTTCAAATGATTTGAGGTTCTATGTAGGAGTGTCATAACCCTAGTAGGTTCTGAATGAGTGCTAATTTTGGATCTAGGTGGTTTCCGAAAAAAGTACTTACTATGTTGTCAAATTTCACGCTAAAAACTATGCTTCTGCAATTTCATAAAAAGTCATTTTCAATATGGTCAAGGACTTGTTCAAATGAATTGAGGTTCTGTGTAGGTGTGTCATAACCCTAGTAGGTTCTGAATGACTGATAATTTTTGATCTAGGTGGTTTCCGAAAAAAGTACTTAGTACGTTGTCAAATTTCACGCTCAAAAACTGTGCTTGCGCAATTTCATAAAAAGTCATTTTCAATATGGTCAAGGACTTGTTCAAATGAATTGAGGTTCTATGTAGGAGTGTCATAACCCTAGTAGGTTCTGAATGAGTGATAATTTTTGATCTAGGTGGTTTACGAAAAAAGTACTATACTACGTTGTTAAATTTCACGCTCAAAAACTGTGCTTGCGCAATTTCATAAGTCATTTTCAATATGGTCAAGGACTTGTTCAAATGAATTGAGGTTCTATCTAGGAGTGTCATAGCCCTAGTAGGTTCTGAATGAGTGCTAATTTTTGATCTAGGTGGTTTCCGAAAAAAGTACTTACTATGTTGTCAAATTTCACGCTAAAAACTATGCTTCTGCAATTTCATAAAAAGTCATTTTCAATATGGTCAAGGACTTGTTCAAATGAATTGAGGTTCTATCTAGGAGTGTCATAACCCTAGTAGGTTCTGAATGAGTGCTAATTTTTGATCTAGGTGGTTTCCGAAAAAAGTACTTACTATGTTGTCAAATTTCACGCTAAAAACTATGCTTCTGCAATTTCATAAAAAGTCATTTTCAATATGGTCAAGGACTTGTTCAAATGAATTGAGGTTCTATGTAGGAGTGTCATAACCCTAGTAGGTTCTGAATGAGTGATAATTTTTGATCTAGGTGGTTTACGAAAAAAGTACTTACTACGTTGTCAAATTTCACGCTCAAAAACTGTGCTGGTGCATTTTCATAGGTCATTTTCAATATGGTCAAGGACTTGTTCAAATGAATTGAGGTTCTATGTAGGAGTGTCATAACCCTAGTAGGTTCTGAATGAGTGCTAATTTTGGATCTAGGTGGTTTCCGAAAAAAGTACTTACTATGTTGTCAAATTTCACGCTAAAAACTATGCTTCTGCAATTTCATAAAAAGTCATTTTCAATATGGTCAAGGACTTGTTCAAATGAATTGAGGTTCTATGTAGGAGTGTCATAACCCTAGTAGGTTCTGAATGAGTGATAATTTTTGATCTAGGTGTTTCCGAAAAAAGTACTTAGTACGTTGTCAAATTTCACGCTCAAAAACTGTGCTTGCGCAATTTCATAAAAAGTCATTTTCAATATGGTCAAGGACTTGTTCAAATGAATTGAGGTTCTATGTAGGAGTGTCATAACCCTAGTAGGTTCTGAATGAGTGATAATTTTTGATCTAGGTGGTTTACGAAAAAAGTACTATACTACGTTGTTAAATTTCACGCTCAAAAACTGTGCTTGCGCAATTTCATAAGTCATTTTCAATATGGTCAAAGACTTGTTCAAATGAATTGAGGTTCTATCTAGGAGTGTCATAGCCCTAGTAGGTTCTGAATGAGTGCTAATTTTTGATCTAGGTGGTTTCCGAAAAAAGTACTTACTATGTTGTCAAATTTCACGCTAAAAACTATGCTTCTGCAATTTCATAAAAAGTCATTTTCAATATGGTCAAGGGATTGTTCAAATGAATTGAGGTTCTATGTAGGAGTGTCATAACCCTAGTAGGTTCTGAATGAGTGATAATTTTTGATCCAGGTGGTTTACGAAAAAAGTACTTACTACGTTGTTAAATTTCACGCTCAAAAACTGTGCTTGCGCAATTTCATAAAAAGTCATTTTCAATATAGTCAAGGACTTGTTCAAATGAATTGAGGTTCTATCTAGGAGTGTCATAGCCCTAGTAGGTTCTGAATGAGTGCTAATTTTTGATCTAGGTTGTTTCCGAAAAAAGTACTTACTATGTTGTCAAATTTCACGCTAAAAACTATGCTTCTGCAATTTCATAAAAAAGTCATTTTCAATATGGTCGAGGACTTGTTCAAATGAATTGAGGTTCTATGTAGGAGTGTCATAACCCTAGTAGGTTCTGAATGAGTGATAATTTTTGATCTAGGTGGTTTCCGAAATAAGTACTTACTATGTTGTCAAAATTCACGCTCAAAAACTGTGCTGGTGCATTTTCATGAAAAGTCATTTTCAATATAGTCAAGGACTTGTTCAAATGATATGAGGTTCTATGTAGGAGTGTCTTAACCCTAGTAGGTTCTGAATGAGTGATAATTTTTGATCTAGGTGGTTTACGAAAAAAGTACTTAGTACGTTGTCAAATTTCACGCTCAAAAACTGTGCTTATGCAATTTCATAAAAAGTCTTTTTCAATATGGTCAAGGACTTGTTCAAATGAATTGAGGTTCTATGGAGGAGTGTCATAACCCTAGTAGGTTCTGAATGAGTGATAATTTTTGATCTAGGTGGTTTACGAAAAAAGTACTTACTACGTTGTCAAATTTCACGCTCAAAAACTGTGCTGGTGCACTTTCATAAAAAGTCATTTTCAATATGGTCAAGGACTTGTTCAAATGAATTGAGGTTCTATGCAGGAGTGTCATAACCCTAGTGGGTTCTGAATGAGTGATAATTTTTGATCTAGGTGGTTTCCGAAAAAAGTACTTACTATGTTGTCAAATTTCACGCTCAAAAACTATGCTTCTGCAATTTCATAAAAAGTCATTTTCAATATGGCCAAGGACTTGTTCAAATGAATTGAGGTTCTATCTAGGAGTGTCATAGCCCTAGTAGGTTCTGAATGAGTGATAATTTTTGATCTAGGTGGTTTACGAAAAAAGTACTTAGTACGTTGTCAAATTTCACGCTCAAAAACTGTGCTGGTGCACTTTCATAAAAAGTCATTTTCAATATGGTCAAGGACTTGTTCAAATGAATTGAGGTTCTATGGAGGAGTGTCATAACCCTAGTAGGTTCTGAATGAGTGATAATTTTTGATCTAGGTGGTTTACGAAAAAAGTACTTACTACGTTGTCAAATTTCACGCTCAAAAACTGTGCTGGTGCACTTTCATAAAAAGTCATTTTCAATATGGTCAAGGACTTGTTCAAATGAATTGAGGTTCTATGCAGGAGTGTCATAACCCTAGTGGGTTCTGAATGAGTGATAATTTTTGATCTAGGTGGTTTCCGAAAAAAGTACTTACTATGTTGTCAAATTTCACGCTCAAAAACTATGCTTCTGCAATTTCATAAAAAGTCATTTTCAATATGGCCAAGGACTTGTTCAAATGAATTGAGGTTCTATCTAGGAGTGTCATAGCCCTAGTAGGTTCTGAATGAGTGATAATTTTTGATCTAGGTGGTTTACGAAAAAAGTACTTACTACGTTGTCAAATTTCACGCTCAAAAACTGTGCTGGTGCATTTTCATAAGTCATTCTCAATATGGTCAAGGACTTGTTCAAATGAATTGAGGTTCTATGTAGGAGTGTCATAACCCTAGTAGGTTCTGAATGAGTGATAATTTTTGATCTAGGTGGTTTCCGAAAAAAGTACTTACTATGTTGTCAAAATTCACGCTCAAAAACTGTGCTGGTGCATTTTCATAAAAAGTCATTTTCAATATGGTCAAGGACTTGTTGAAATGAATTGAGGTTCTATGCAGGAGTGTCATAACCCTAGTGGGTTCTGAATGAGTGATAATTTTTGATCTAGGTGGTTTCCGAAAAAAGTACTTACTATGTTGTCAAATTTCACGCTCAAAAACTATGCTTCTGCAATTTCATAAAAAGTCATTTTCAATATGGCCAAGGACTTGTTCAAATGAATTGAGGTTCTATCTAGGAGTGTCATAGCCCTAGTAGGTTCTGAATGAGTGCTAATTTTTGATCTAGGTTGTTTCCGAAAAAAGTACTTACTATGTTGTCAAATTTCACGCTAAAAACTATGCTTCTGCAATTTCATAAAAAGTCATTTTCAATATGGTCAAGGACTTGTTCAAATGAATTGAGGTTCTATGTAGGAGTGTCATAACCCTAGTAGGTTCTGAATGAGTGATAATTTTTGATCTAGGTGGTTTCCGAAAAAAGTACTTACTATGTTGTCAAAATTCACGCTCAAAAACTGTGCTGGTGCATTTTCATAAAAAGTCATTTTCAATATAGTCAAGGACTTGTTCAAATGATATGAGGTTCTATGTAGGAGTGTCATAACCCTAGTAGGTTCTGAATGAGTGATAATTTTTGATCTAGGTGAATTACGAAAAAAGTACTTAGTACGTTGTCAAATTTCACGCTCAAAAACTGTGCTTATGCAATTTCATAAAAAGTCTTTTTCAATATGGCCAAGGACTTGTTCAAATGAATTGAGGTTCTATGCAGGAGTGTCATAACCCTAGTAGGTTCTGAATGAGTGATAATTTTTGATCTAGGTGGTTTACGAAAAAAGTACTTACTACGTTGTCAAATTTCACGCTCAAAAACTGTGCTGGTGCATTTTCATAAAAAGTCATTTTCAATATGGTCAAGGACTTGTTCAAATGAATTGAGGTTCTATGCAGGAGTGTCATAACCTTAGTAGGTTCTGAATGAGTGATAATTTTTGATCTAGGTGGTTTCCGAAAAAAGTACTTACTATGTTGTCAAATTTCACGCTCAAAAACTATGCTTCTGCAATTTCATAAAAAGTCATTTTCAATATGGCCAAGGACTTGTTCAAATGAATTGAGGGTCTATGTAGGAGTGTCATAACCCTAGTAGGTTCTGAATGAGTGATAATTTTCGATCTAGGTGGGTTACGAAAAAAGTACTTACTATGTTGTCAAATTTCACGCTCAAAAACTGTGCTTGCGCAATTTCATAAAAAGTCAATTTCAATATGGTCAAGGACTTGTTCAAATGAATTGAGGTTCTATGTAGGAGTGTCATAACCTTAGTAGGTTCTGAATGAGTGATAATTTTTGATCTAGTTGGTTTACGAAAAAAGTACTTACTACGTTGTCAAATTTCACGCTCAAAAACTTTGCTTGCGCAATTTCATAAAAAGTCATTTTCAATATGGCCAAGGACTTGTTCAAATGAATTGAGGGTCTATGTAGGAGTGTCATAACCCTAGTAGGTTCTGAATGAGTGATAATTTTCGATCTAGGTTGTTTCCGAAAAAAGTACTTACTATGTTGTCAAATTTCACGCTAAAAACTATGCTTCTGCAATTTCATAAAAAGTCATTTTCAATATGGTCAAGGACTTGTTCAAATGAATTGAGGTTCTATGTAGGAGTGTCATAACCCTAGTAGGTTCTGAATGAGTGATAATTTTTGATCTAGGTGGTTTCCGAAAAAAGTACTTACTATGTTGTCAAAATTCACGCTCAAAAACTGTGCTGGTGCATTTTCATAAAAAGTCATTTTCAATATAGTCAAGGACTTGTTCAAATGATATGAGGTTCTATGTAGGAGTGTCATAACCCTAGTAGGTTCTGAATGAGTGATAATTTTTGATCTAGGTGAATTACGAAAAAAGTACTTAGTACGTTGTCAAATTTCACGCTCAAAAACTGTGCTTATGCAATTTCATAAAAAGTCTTTTTCAATATGGCCAAGGACTTGTTCAAATGAATTGAGGTTCTATGCAGGAGTGTCATAACCCTAGTAGGTTCTGAATGAGTGATAATTTTTGATCTAGGTGGTTTACGAAAAAAGTACTTACTACGTTGTCAAATTTCACGCTCAAAAACTGTGCTGGTGCATTTTCATAAAAAGTCATTTTCAATATGGTCAAGGACTTGTTCAAATGAATTGAGGTTCTATGCAGGAGTGTCATAACCTTAGTAGGTTCTGAATGAGTGATAATTTTTGATCTAGGTGGTTTCCGAAAAAAGTACTTACTATGTTGTCAAATTTCACGCTCAAAAACTATGCTTCTGCAATTTCATAAAAAGTCATTTTCAATATGGCCAAGGACTTGTTCAAATGAATTGAGGGTCTATGTAGGAGTGTCATAACCCTAGTAGGTTCTGAATGAGTGATAATTTTCGATCTAGGTGGGTTACGAAAAAAGTACTTACTATGTTGTCAAATTTCACGCTAAAAACTATGCTTCTGCAATTTCATAAAAAGTCATTTTCAATATGGTCAAGGACTTGTTCAAATGAATTGAGGTTCTATGTAGGAGTGTCATAACCCTAGTAGGTTCTGAATGAGTGATAATTTTTGATCTAGGTGGTTTCCGAAAAAAGTACTTACTATGTTGTCAAAATTCACGCTCAAAAACTGTGCTGGTGCATTTTCATAAAAAGTCATTTTCAATATAGTCAAGGACTTGTTCAAATGATATGAGGTTCTATGTAGGAGTGTCATAACCCTAGTAGGTTCTGAATGAGTGATAATTTTTGATCTAGGTGGTTTACGAAAAAAGTACTTAGTACGTTGTCAAATTTCACGCTCAAAAACTGTGCTTATGCAATTTCATAAAAAGTCTTTTTCAATATGGTCAAGGACTTGTTCAAATGAATTGAGGTTCTATGCAGGAGTGTCATAACCCTAGTAGGTTCTGAATGAGTGATAATTTTTGATCTAGGTGGTTTACGAAAAAAGTACTTACTACGTTGTCAAATTTCACGCTCAAAAACTGTGCTGGTGCATTTTCATAAAAAGTCATTTTCAATATGGTCAAGGACTTGTTCAAATGAATTGAGGTTCTATGCAGGAGTGTCATAACCTTAGTAGGTTCTGAATGAGTGATAATTTTTGATCTAGGTGGTTTCCGAAAAAAGTACCTACTATGTTGTCAAATTTCACGCTCAAAAACTATGCTTCTGCAATTTCATAAAAAGTCATTTTCAATATGGCCAAGGACTTGTTCAAATGAATTGAGGGTCTATGTAGGAGTGTCATAACCCTAGTAGGTTCTGAATGAGTGATAATTTTTGATCTAGGTGGGTTACGAAAAAAGTACTTACTATGTTGTCAAATTTCACGCTCAAAAACTATGCTTCTGCAATTTCATAAAAAGTCATTTTCAATATGGTCAAGGACTTGTTCAAATGGATTGAGGTTCTATGCAGGAGTGTCATAGCCCTAGTAGGTTCTGAAAGAGGGATAATTTTTGATCTAGGTGGTTTACGAAAAAAGTACTTACTACGTTGTCAAATTTCACGCTCAAAAACTGTGCTTATGCAATTTCATAAAAAGTCTTTTTCAATATGGTCAAGGACTTGTTCAAATGAATTGAGGTTCTATGCAGGAGTGTCATAACCCTAGTAGGTTCTGATTGAGTGATAATTTTTGATCTAGGTGGTTTACGAAAAAAGTACTTGTCAAATTTCACGCTCAAAAACTGTGCTGGTGCATTTTCATAAAAAGTCATTTTCAATATGGTCAAGGACTTGTTCAAATGATATGAGGTTCTATCTAGGAGTGTCATAACCCTAGTAGGTTCTGAATGAGTGCTAATTTTTGATCTAGGTGGTTTCCGAAAAAAGTACTTACTATGTTGTCAAATTTCACGCTCAAAAACTATGCTTCTGCAATTTCATAAAAAGTCATTTTCAATATGGCCAAGGACTTGTTCAAATGAATTGAGGGTCTATGTAGGAGTGTCATAACCCTAGTAGGTTCTGAATGAGTAATAATTTTTGATCTAGGTGGTTTCCGAAAAAAGTACTTACTATCTTGTCAAATTTCACGCTCAAAAACTATGCCTCTGCAATTTCATAAAAAGTCATTTTCAATATGGTCAAGGACTTGTTCAAATGAATTGAGGTTCTATGCACGAGTGTCATAACGTTAGTAGGTTCTGAATGAGTGATAATTTTTGATCTAGGTGGTTTCTGAAAAAAGTACTTACTATGTTGTCAAAATTCACGCTCAAAAACTGTGCTGGTGCATTTTCATAAAAAGTCATTTTCAATATAGTCAAGGACTTGTTCAAATGATATGAGGTTCTATCTAGGAGTGTCATAACCCTAGTAGATTCTGAATGAGTGCTAATTTTTGATCTAGGTGGTTTCCGAAAAAAGTACTTACTATCTTGTCAAATTTCACGCTCAAAAACTATGCCTCTGCAATTTCATAAAAAGTCATTTTCAATATGGTCAAGGACTTGTTCAAATGAATTGAGGTTCTATGCACGAGTGTCATAACGTTAGTAGGTTCTGAATGAGTGATAATTTTTGATCTAGGTGGTTTACGAAAAAAGTACTTACTATGTTGTCAAAATTCACGCTCAAAAACTGTGCTGGTGCATTTTCATAAAAACTCATTTTCAATATAGTCAAGGACTTGTTCAAATGATATGAAGTTCTATGTAGGAGTGTCATAACCCTCGTAGGTTCTGAATGAGTGATAATTTTTGATCTAGGTGGTTTACGAAAAAAGTACTTACTACGTTGTCAAATTTCACGCTCAAAAACTGTGCTTGCGCAATTTCATAAAAAGTCATTTTCAATATGGTCAAGGACTTGTTCAAAATAATTGAGGTTCTATGTAGGAGTGTCATAACCCTAGTAGGTTCTGATTGAGTGATAATTTTTGATCTAGGTGGTTTCCGAAAAAAGTACTTACTATGTTGTCAAAGTTCACGCTCAAAAACTGTGCTTATGCAATTTCATAAAGTCTTTTTCAATATGGTCAAGGACTTGTTCAAATGAATTGAGGTTCTATGTAGGAGTGTCATAACCCTAGTAGGTTCTGAATGAGTGCTAATTTTGGATCTAGGTGGTTTCAGAAAAAAGTACTTACTATGTTGTCAAACTTCACGCTAAAAACTATGCTTCTGCAATTTCATAAAAAGTCATTTTCAATATGGTCAAGGACTTGTTCAAATGAATTGAGGTTCTATGTAGGAGTGTCATAACCCTAGTAGGTTCTGAATGAGTGATAATTTTTGATCTAGGTGGTTTCCGAAAAAAGTACTTAGTACGTTGTCAAATTTCACGCTCAAAAACTGTGCTTGCGCAATTTCATAAAAAATCATTTTCAATATGGTCAAGGACTTGTTCAAATGAATCGAGGTTCTATGTAGGAGTGTCATAACCCTAGTGGGTTCTGAATGAGTGATAATTTTTGATCTAGGTGGTTTCCGAAAAAAGTACTTACTATGTTGTCAAATTTCACGCTCAAAAACTCTGCTTATGCAATTTCGTAAAAAGTCTTTTTCAATATGGTCAATGACTTGTTCAAAATAATTGAGGTTCTATGTAGGAGTGTCATAACCCTAGTAGGTTCTGAATGAGTGATAATTTTTGATCTAGGTGGTTTCCGAAAAAAGTACTTACTATGTTGTCAAATTTCACGCTAAAAACTATGCTTCTGCAATTTCATAAAAAGTCATTTTCAATATGGTCAAGGACTTGTTCAAATGAATTGAGGTTCTATGTAGGAGTGTCATAACCCTAGTAGGTTCTGAATGAGTGATAATTTTTGATCTAGGTGGTTTCCGAAAAAAGTACTTAGTACGTTGTCAAATTTCACGCTCAAAAACTGTGCTTGCGCAATTTCATAAAAAATCATTTTCAATATGGTCAAGGACTTGTTCAAATGAATTGAGGTTCTATGTAGGAGTGTCATAACCCTAGTGGGTTCTGAATGAGTGATAATTTTTGATCTAGGTGGTTTCCGAAAAAAGTACTTACTATGTTGTCAAATTTCACGCTCAAAAACTGTGCTTATGCAATTTCGTAAAAAGTCTTTTTCAATATGGTCAAGGACTTGTTCAAAATAATTGAGGTTCTATGTAGGAGTGTCTTAACCCTAGTTGGTTCTGAATGAGTAATAATTTTTGATCTAGGTGGTTTACGAAAAAAGTACTTACTACGTTGTCAAATTTCACGCTCAAAAACTGTGCTTGCGCAATTTCATAAAAAGTCATTTTCAATATGGTCAAGGACTTGTTCAAAATAATTGAGGTTCTATGTAGGAGTGTCATAACCCTAGTAGGTTCTGAATGAGTGATAATTTTTGATCTAGGTGGTTTCCGAAAAATGTACTTACTATGTTGTCAAATTTCACGCTCAAAAACTGTGCTTATGCAATTTCATAAAAAGTCTTTTTCAATATGGTCAAGGACTTGTTCAAATGAATTGAGGTTCTATGCAGGAGTGTCATAACCTTAGTAGGTTCTGAATGAGTAATAATTTTTGATCTAGGTGGTTTACGAAAAAAGTACTTACTACGTTGTCAAATTTCACGCTCAAAAACTGTGCTTGCGCAATTTCATAAAAAGTCATTTTCAATATGGTCAAGGACTTGTTCAAAATAATTGAGGTTCTATGTAGGAGTGTCATAACCCTAGTAGGTTCTGAATGAGTGATAATTTTTGATCTAGGTGGTTTACGAAAAAAGTACTTACTACGTTGTCAAATTTCACGCTCAAAAACTGTGCTTGCGCAATTTCATAAAAAGTCATTTTCAATATGGTCAAGGACTTGTTCAAAATAATTGAGGTTCTATGTAGGAGTGTCATAACCCTAGTAGGTTCTGAATGAGTGATAATTTTTGATCTAGGTGGTTTACGAAAAAAGTACTTACTACGTTGTCAAATTTCACGCTCAAAAACTGTGCTTGCGCAATTTCATAAAAAGTCAATTTCAATATGGTCAAGGACTTGTTCAAATGAATTGAGGTTCTATGTAGGAGTGTCATAACCTTAGTAGGTTCTGAATGAGTGATAATTTTTGATCTAGTTGGTTTACGAAAAAAGTACTTACTACGTTGTCAAATTTCACGCTCAAAAACTTTGCTTGCGCAATTTCATAAAAAGTCATTTTCAATATGGTCAAGGACTTGTTCAAATGAATTGAGGTTCTATATAGGAGTGCCATAACTCTAGTAGGTTCTGAATGAGTGATGATTTTTGATCTAGGTGGTTTCCGAAAAAAGTACTTAGTACGTTGTCAAATTTCACGCTCAAAAACTGTGCTTGCGCAATTTCATAAAAAGTCATTTTCAATATGGTCAAGGACTTGTTCAAATGAATTGAGGTTCTATGCAGGAGTGTAATAACCCTAGTAGGTTCTGAATGAGTGATAATTTTTGATCTAGGTGGTTTACGAAAAAAAGTACTTACTACGTTGTCAAATTTCACGCTCAAAAACTGTGCTTGCGCAATTTCATAAAAAGTCATTTTCAATATGGTCAAGGACTTGTTCAAAATAATTGAGGTTCTATGTAGGAGTGCCATAACCCTAGTAGGTTCTGAATGAGTGATAATTTTTGATCTAGGTGGTTTCCGAAAAAAGTACTTACTATGTTGTCAAATTTCACGCTCAAAAACTGTGCTTATGCAATTTCATAAAAAGTCTTTTTCAATATGGTCAAGGACTTGTTCAAATGAATTGAGGTTCTATGCACGAGTGTCATAACCTTAGTAGGTTCTGAATGAGTGATAGTTTTTGATCTAGGTGGTTTACGAAAAAAGTACTTACTACGTTGTCAAATTTCACGCTCAAAAACTGTGCTTGCGCAATTTCATAAAAAGTCATTTTCAATATGGTCAAGGACTTGTTCAAAATAATTGAGGTTCTATGTAGGAGTGTCATAACCCTAGTAGGTTCTGAATGAGTGATAATTTTTGATCTATGTGGTTTACGAAAAAAGTACTTACTACGTTGTCAAATTTCACGCTCAAAAACTGTGCTTGCGCAATTTCATAAAAAGTCTTTTTCAATATGGTCAAGGACTTGTTCAAATGAATTGAGGTTCTATATAGGAGTGTCATAACCCAAGTAGGTTCTGAATGAGTGATAATTTTTGATCTAGGTGGTTTACGAAAAAAAGTACTTACTACGTTGTCAAATTTCACTCTCAAAAACAGTGCTGGTGCATTTTCATAAAAAGTCATTTTCAATATGGTCAAGGACTTGTTCAAATGAATTGAGGTTCTATGTAGGAGTGTCATAACCCTAGTAGGTTCTGAATGAGTGATAATTTTTGATCTAGGTGGTTTCCCAAAAAAGTACTTACTATGTTGTCAAATTTCACGCTCAAAAACTGTGCTGGTGCATTTTCATAAAAAGTCATTTTCAATATAGTCAAGGACTTGTTCAAATGATATGAGGTTCTATGTAGGAGTGTCATAACCCTAGTAGGTTCTGAATGAGTGATAATTTTTGATCTAGGTGGTTTACGAAAAAAGTACTTACTACGTTGTCAAATTTCACTCTCAAAAACTGTGCTGGTGCATTTTCATAAAAAGTGATTTTCAATATGGTCAAGGACTTGTTCAAATGAATTGAGGTTATATGTAGGAGTGTCATAACCCTAGTAGGTTCTGAATGAGTGATAATTTTTGATCTAGGTGGTTTCCGAAAAAAGTACTTACTATGTTGTCAAATTTCACTCTCAAATACTGTGCTTGCGCAATTTCATAAAAAGTCATTTTCATTATGGTCAAGGACTTGTTCAAATGAATTGAGGTTCTATGTAGGAGTGCCATAACCCTAGTGGGTTCTCAATGAGTGATAATTTTTGATCTAGGTGGTTTACGAAAAAAGTACTTACTACGTTGTCAAATTTCACTCTCAAAAACTGTGCTGGTGCATTTTCATAAAAAGTCATTTTCAATATAGTCAAGGACTTGTTCAAATGATATGAGGTTCTATGTAGGAGTGTCATAACCCTAGTAGGTTCTGAATGAGTGATAATTTTTGATCTAGGTGGTTTACGAAAAAAGTACTTACTACGTTGTCAAATTTCACTCTCAAAAACTGTGCTGGTGCATTTTCATAAAAAGTGATTTTCAATATGGTCAAGGACTTGTTCAAATGAATTGAGGTTATATGTAGGAGTGTCATAACCCTAGTAGGTTCTGAATGAGTGATAATTTTTGATCTAGGTGGTTTCCGAAAAAAGTACTTACTATGTTGTCAAATTTCACTCTCAAATACTGTGCTTGCGCAATTTCATAAAAAGTCATTTTCATTATGGTCAAGGACTTGTTCAAATGAATTGAGGTTCTATGTAGGAGTGTCATAACCCTAGTGGGTTCTGAATGAGTGATAATTTTTGATCTAGGTGGTTTACGAAAAAAGTACTTACTACGTTGTCAAATTTCACTCTCAAAAACTGTGCTGGTGCATTTTCATAAAAAGTCATTTTCAATATGGTCAAGGACTTGTTCAAATGAATTGAGGTTCTATGTAGGAGTGTCATAACCCTAGTAGGTTCTGAATGAGTGATAACTTTTGATCTAGGTGGTTTCCGAAAAAAGTACTTTCTATGTTGTCAAATTTCACGCTCAAACACTGTGCTGGTGCATTTTCATAAAAAGTCATTTTCAATATAGTCAAGGACTTGTTCAAATGATATGAGGTTCTATGTAGGAGTGTCATAACCCTAGTAGGTTCTGAATGAGTGATAATTTTTGATCTAGGTGGTTTACGAAAAAAGTACTTACTACGTTGTCAAATTTCACGCTCAAATACTGTGCTTGCGCAATTTCATAAAAAGTCATTATCAATATGGTCAAGGACTTGTTCAAATGAATTGAGGTTCTATGTAGGAGTGTCATAACCCTAGTGGGTTCTGAATGAGTGATAATTTTTGATCTAGGTGGTTTACGAAAAAAGTACTTACTACGTTGTCAAATTTCACTCTCAAAAACTGTGCTGGTGCATTTTCATAAAAAGTCATTTTCAATATGGTCAATGAGTTGTTCAAATGAATTGAGGTTCTATGTAGGAATGTCATAACCCTAGTAGGTTCTAAATGAGTGATAATTTTCGATCTAGGTGGTTTAAGAAAAAAGTACTTACTACGTTGTCAAATTTCACGCTCAAAAACTGTGCTTGCGCAATTTCATAAAAAGTCATTTTCAATATGGTCAAGGACTTGTTCAAATGAATTGAGGTTCTATGTAGGAGTGTCATAACCCTAGTGGGTTCTGAATGAGTGATAATTTTTGATCTAGGTGGTTTACGAAAAAAGTACTTACTACGTTGTCAAATTTCACTCTCAAAAACAGTGCTGGTGCATTTTCATAAAAAGTCATTTTCAATATGGTCAAGGACTTGTTCAATTGAATTGAGGTTCTATGTAGGAGTGTCATAACCCTAGTAGGTTCTGAATGAGTGATAATTTTTGATCTAGGTGGTTTCCGAAAAAAGTACTTACTATGTTGTCAAATTTCACGCTCAAAAACTGTGCTGGTGCATTTTCATAAAAAGTCATTTTCAATATAGTCAAGGACTTGTTCAAATGATATGAGGTTCTATGTAGGAGTGTCATAACCCTAGTAGGTTCTGAATGAGTGATAATTTTTGATCTAGGTGGTTTACGAAAAAGTACTTACTACGTTGTCAAATTTCACGCTCAAATACTGTGCTTGCGCAATTTCATAAAAAGTCATTTTCAATATGGTCAAGGACTTGTTCAAATGAATTGAGGTTCTATGTAGGAGTGTCATAACCCTAGTTGGTTCTGAATGAGTGATAATTTTTGATCTAGGTGGTTTACGAAAAAGTACTTACTACGTTGTCAAATTTCACTCTCAAAAACTGTGCTGGTGCATTTTCATAAAAAGTCATTTTCAATATGGTCAATGAGTTGTTCAAATGAATTGAGGTTCTATGTAGGAATGTCATAACCCTAGTAGGTTCTAAATGAGTGATAATTTTCGATCTAGGTGGTTTAAGAAAAAAGTACTTACTACGTTGTCAAATTTCACGCTCAAAAACTGTGCTTGCGCAATTTCATAAAAAGTCATTTTCAATATGGTCAAGGACTTGTTCAAATGAATTGAGGTTCTATGTAGGAGTGTCATAACCCTAGTGGGTTCTGAATGAGTGATAATTTTTGATCTAGGTGGTTTACGAAAAAAGTACTTACTACGTTGTCAAATTTCACTCTCAAAAACTGTGCTGGTGCATTTTCATAAAAAGTCATTTTCAATATGGTCAAGGACTTGTTCAATTGAATTGAGGTTCTATGTAGGAGTGTCATAACCCTAGTAGGTTCTGAATGAGTGATAATTTTTGATCTAGGTGGTTTCCGAAAAAAGTACTTACTATGTTGTCAAATTTCACGCTCAAAAACTGTGCTGGTGCATTTTCATAAAAAGTCATTTTCAATATAGTCAAGGACTTGTTCAAATGATATGAGGTTCTATGTAGGAGTGTCATAACCCTAGTAGGTTCTGAATGAGTGATAATTTTTGATCTAGGTGGTTTACGAAAAAGTACTTACTACGTTGTCAAATTTCACGCTCAAATACTGTGCTTGCGCAATTTCATAAAAAGTCATTTTCAATATGGTCAAGGACTTGTTCAAATGAATTGAGGTTCTATGTAGGAGTGTCATAACCCTAGTGGGTTCTGAATGAGTGATAATTTTTGATCTAGGTGGTTTACGAAAAAAGTACTTACTACGTTGTCAAATTTCACTCTCAAAAACTGTGCTGGTGCATTTTCATAAAAAGTCATTTTCAATATGGTCAAGGACTTGTTCAAATGAATTGAGGTTCTAAGTAGGAATGTCATAACCCTAGTAGGTTCTAAATGAGTGATAATTTTTGATCTAGGTGGTTTAAGAAAAAAGTACTTACTACGTTGTCAAATTTCACGCTCAAAAACTGTGCTTGCGCAATTTCATAAAAAGTCATTTTCAATATGGTCAAGGACTTGTTCAAATGAATTGAGGTTCTATGTAGGAGTGTCATAACCCTAGTGGGTTCTGAATGAGTGATAATTTTCGATCTAGGTGGTTTACGAAAAAAGTACTTACTACGTTGTCAAATTTCACTCTCAAAAACTGTGCTGGTGCATTTTCATAAAAAGTCATTTTCAATATAGTCAAGGACTTGTTCAAATGATATGAGGTTCTATGTAGGAGTGTCATAACCCTAGTAGGTTCTGAATGAGTGATAATTTTTGATCTAGGTGGTTTCCGAAAAAAGTACTTACTATGTTGTCAAATTTCACGCTCAAAAACTATGCTTCTGCAATTTCATAAAAAGTCATTTTCAATATGGCCAAGGACTTGTTCAAATGAATTGAGGTTCTATCTAGGAGTGTCATAGCCCTAGTAGGTTCTGAATGAGTGATAATTTTTGATCTAGGTGGTTTACGAAAAAAGTACTTACTACGTTGTCAAATTTCACTCTCAAAAACTGTGCTGGTGCATTTTCATAAAAAGTCATTTTCAATATGGTCAATGACTTGTTCAAATGAATTGAGGTTCTATGTAGGAATGTCATAACCCTAGTAGGTTCTAAATGAGTGATAATTTTCGATCTAGGTGGTTTAAGAAAAAAGTACTTACTACGTTGTCAAATTTCACGCTCAAAAACTGTGCTTGCGCAATTTCATAAAAAGTCATTTTCAATATGGTCAAGGACTTGTTCAAATGAATTGAGGTTCTATGTAGGAGTGTCATAACCCTAGTGGGTTCTGAATGAGTGATAATTTTTGATCTAGGTGGTTTACGAAAAAAGTACTTACTACGTTGTCAAATTTCACTCTCAAAAACTGTGCTGGTGCATTTTCATAAAAAGTCATTTTCAATATGGTCAAGGACTTGTTCAATTGAATTGAGGTTCTATGTAGGAGTGTCATAACCCTAGTAGGTTCTGAATGAGTGATAATTTTTGATCTAGGTGGTTTCCGAAAAAAGTACTTACTATGTTGTCAAATTTCACGCTCAAAAACTGTGCTGGTGCATTTTCATAAAAAGTCATTTTCAATATAGTCAAGGACTTGTTCAAATGATATGAGGTTCTATGTAGGAGTGTCATAACCCTAGTAGGTTCTGAATGAGTGATAATTTTTGATCTAGGTGGTTTACGAAAAAGTACTTACTACGTTGTCAAATTTCACGCTCAAATACTGTGCTTGCGCAATTTCATAAAAAGTCATTTTCAATATGGTCAAGGACTTGTTCAAATGAATTGAGGTTCTATGTAGGAGTGTCATAACCCTAGTGGGTTCTGAATGAGTGATAATTTTTGATCTAGGTGGTTTACGAAAAAAGTACTTACTACGTTGTCAAATTTCACTCTCAAAAACTGTGCTGGTGCATTTTCATAAAAAGTCATTTTCAATATGGTCAAGGACTTGTTCAAATGAATTGAGGTTCTAAGTAGGAATGTCATAACCCTAGTAGGTTCTAAATGAGTGATAATTTTTGATCTAGGTGGTTTAAGAAAAAAGTACTTACTACGTTGTCAAATTTCACGCTCAAAAACTGTGCTTGAGCAATTTCATAAAAAGTCATTTTCAATATGGTCAAGGACTTGTTCAAATGAATTGAGGTTCTATGTAGGAGTGTCATAACCCTAGTGGGTTCTGAATGAGTGATAATTTTCGATCTAGGTGGTTTACGAAAAAAGTACTTACTACGTTGTCAAATTTCACTCTCAAAAACTGTGCTGGTGCATTTTCATAAAAAGTCATTTTCAATATGGTCAAGGACTTGTTCAATTGAATTGAGGTTCTATGTAGGAGTGTCATAACCCTAGTAGGTTCTGAATGAGTGATAATTTTTGATCTAGGTGGTTTCCGAAAAAAGTACTTACTATGTTGTCAAATTTCACGCTCAAAAACTGTGCTGGTGCATTTTCATAAAAAGTCATTTTCAATATAGTCAAGGACTTGTTCAAATGATATGAGGTTCTATGTAGGAGTGTCATCACCCTAGTAGGTTCTGAATGAGTGATAATTTTTGATCTAGGTGGTTTACGAAAAAGTACTTACTACGTTGTCAAATTTCACGCTCAAATACTGTGCTTGCGCAATTTCATAAAAAGTCATTTTCAATATGGTCAAGGACTTGTTCAAATGAATTGAGGTTCTATGTAGGAGTGTCATAACCCTAGTGGGTTCTGAATGAGTGATAATTTTTGATCTAGGTGGTTTACGAAAAAAGTACTTACTACGTTGTCAAATTTCACTCTCAAAAACTGTGCTGGTGCATTTTCATAAAAAGTCATTTTCAATATGGTCAAGGACTTGTTCAAATGAATTGAGGTTCTATGTAGGAATGTCATAACCCTAGTAGGTTCTAAATGAGTGATAATTTTTGATCTAGGTGGTTTAAAAAAAAAGTACTTACTACGTTGTCAAATTTCACGCTCAAAAACTGTGCTTGCGCAATTTCATAAAAAGTCAATTTCAATATGGTCAAGGACTTGTTCAAATGAATTGAGGTTCTATGTAGGAGTGTCATAACCCTAGTGGGTTCTGAATGAGTGATAATTTTTGATCTAGGTGGTTTACGAAAAAAGTACTTACTACGTTGTCAAATTTCACTCTCAAAAACTGTGCTGGTGCATTTTCATAAAAAGTCATTTTCAATATGGTCAAGGACTTGTTCAATTGAATTGAGGTTCTATGTAGGAGTGTCATAACCCTAGTAGGTTCTGAATGAGTGATAATTTTTGATCTAGGTGGTTTCCGAAAAAAGTACTTACTATGTTGTCAAATTTCACGCTCAAAAACTGTGCTGGTGCATTTTCATAAAAAGTCATTTTCAATATAGTCAAGGACTTGTTCAAATGATATGAGGTTCTATGTAGGAGTGTCATAACCCTAGTAGGTTCTGAATGAGTGATAATTTTTGATCTAGGTGGTTTACGAAAAAGTACTTACTACGTTGTCAAATTTCACGCTCAAATACTGTGCTTGCGCAATTTCATAAAAAGTCATTTTCAATATGGTCAAGGACTTGTTCAAATGAATTGAGGTTCTATGTAGGAGTGTCATAACCCTAGTGGGTTCTGAATGAGTGATAATTTTTGATCTAGGTGGTTTACGAAAAAAGTACTTACTACGTTGTCAAATTTCACTCTCAAAAACTGTGCTGGTGCATTTTCATAAAAAGTCATTTTCAATATGGTCAAGGACTTGTTCAAATGAATTGAGGTTCTATGTAGGAATGTCATAACCCTAGTAGGTTCTAAATGAGTGATAATTTTTGATCTAGGTGGTTTAAGAAAAAAGTACTTACTACGTTGTCAAATTTCACGCTCAAAAACTGTGCTTGCGCAATTTTATAAAAAGTCATTTTCAATATGGTCAAGGACTTGTTCAAATGAATTGAGGTTCTATGTAGGAGTGTCATAACCCTAGTGGGTTCTGAATGAGTGATAATTTTTGATCTAGGTGGTTTACGAAAAAAGTACTTACTACGTTGTCAAATTTCACTCTCAAAAACTGTGCTGGTGCATTTTCATAAAAAGTCATTTTCAATATGGTCAAGGACTTGTTCAAATGAATTGAGGTTCTATGTAGGAGTGTCATAACCCTAGTAGGTTCTGAATGAGTGATAATTTTTGATCTAGGTGGTTTACGAAAAAAGTACTTACTACGTTGTCAAATTTCACGCTCAAATACTGTGCTTGCGCAATTTCATAAAAAGTCATTTTCAATATGGTCAAGGACTTGTTCAAATGAATTGAGGTTCTATGTAGGAGTGTCATAACCCTAGTGGGTTCTGAATGAGTGATAATTTTTGATCTAGGTGGTTTACGAAAAAAGTACTTACTACGTTGTCAAATTTCACTCTCAAAAACTGTGCTGGTGCATTTTCATAAAAAGTCATTTTCAATATGGTCAAGGACTTGTTCAAATGAATTGAGGTTCTACGTAGGAATGTCATAACCCTAGTAGGTTCTGAATGAGTGATAATTTTTTATCTAGGTGGTTTACGAAAAAAGTACTTACTACGTTGTCAAATTTCACGCTCAAAAACTGTGCTTGCGCAATTTCATAAAGTCATTTTCAATATGGTCAAGGACTTGTTCAAATGAATTGAGGTTCTATGTAGGAGTGTCTTAACCCTAGTAGGTTCTGAATGAGTGATAATTTTTAATATAGGTGGTTTACGAAAAAAGTACTTACTACGTTGTCAAATTTCACGCTCAAAAACTGTGCTTGCGCAATTTCATAAAAAGTCATTTTCAATATGGTCAAGGACTTGTTCAAATGAATTGAGGTTCTATGTAGGAGTGTCATAACCCTAGTAGGTTCTGAATGAGTGATAATTTTTGATCTAGGTGGTTTACGAAAAAAGTACTTACAACGTTGTCAAATTTCACGCTCAAAAACTGTGCTTGCGCAATTTCATAAGTCATTTTCAATATGGTCAAGGACTTGTTCAAATGAATTGAGGTTCTATGTAGGAGTCTCATAACCCTAGTAGGTTCTGAATGAGTGATAATTTTTGATCTAGGTGGTTTACGAAAAAAGTACTTACTACGTTGTCAAATTTCACTCTCAAAAACTGTGCTGGTGCATTTTCATAAAAAGTCATTTTCAATATGGTCAAGGACTTGTTCAAATGAATTGAGGTTCTATGTAGGAGTGTCATAACCCTAGTAGGTTCTTAATCATTGATAATTTTTGATCTAGGTGGTTTACGAAAAAAGTACTTACTACGTTGTCAAATTTCACGCTCAAAAACTGTGCTTGCGCAATTTCATAAAAAGTCATTTTCAATATGGTCAAGGACTTGTTCAAATGAATTGAGGTTCTATGTAGGAGTGCCATAACTCTAGTAGGTTCTGAATGAGTGATAATTTTTGATCTAGGTGGTTTCCGAAAAAAGAACTTACTATGTTGTCAAATTTCACGCTCAAAAATTATGCTTCTGCAATTTCATAAAAAGTCATTTTCAATATGGCCAAGGACTTGTTCAAATGAATTGAGGGTCTATGTAGGAGTGTCATAACCCTAGTAGGTTCTGAATGAGTGATAATTTTTGATCTAGGTGGGTTACGAAAAAAGTACTTACTACGTTGTCAAATTTCACGCTCAAAAACTGTGCTTGCGCAATTTCATAAAAAGTCATTTTCAATATGGTCAAGGACTTGTTCAAATGAATTGAGGTTCTATGTAGGAGTGCCATAACTCTAGTAGGTTCTGAATGAGTGATAATTTTTGATCTAGGTGGTTTACGAAAAAAGAACTTAATACGTTGTCAAATTTCACGCTCAAAAACTGTGCTTATGCAATTTCATAAAAGTCTTTTTCAATATGGTCAAGGACTTGTTCAAATGAATTGAGGTTCTATCTAGGAGTGCCATAACTCTAGTAGGTTCTGAATGAGTGATAATTTTTGATCCAGGTGGTTTACGAAAAAAGAACTTAGCAGGTTGTCAAATTTCACGCTCAAAAACTGTGCTTATGCAATTTCATAAAAAGTCTTTTTCAATATGGTCAAGGACTTGTTCAAATGAATTGAGGTTCTGTGTGGGAGTGTCATAACCCTAGTAGGTTCTGAATGAGTGATAATTTTTGATCTAGGTGGTTTACGAAAAAAGTACTTACTACGTTGTCAAATTTCACTCTCAAAAACTGTGCTGGTGCATTTTCATAAAAAGTCATTTTCAATATGGTCAAGGACTTGTTCAAATGAATTGAGGTTCTATGTAGGAGTGTCTTAACCCTAGTAGGTTCTGAATGAGTGATAATTTTTGATCTAGGCGGTTTACGAAAAAAGTACTTACTACGTTGTCAAATTTCACGCTCAAAAACTGTGCTTGCGCAATTTCATAAAAAGTCATTTTCAATATGGTCAAGGACTTGTTCAAATGAATTGAGGTTCTATGTAGGAGTGTCATAACCCTAATAGGTTCTGAATGAGTGATAATTTTTGATCTAGGTGGTTTACGAAAAAAGTACTTACTACGTTGTCAAATTTCACGCTCAAAAACTGTGCTTGCGCAATTTCATAAAAAGTCATTTTCAATATGGTCAAGGACTTGTTCAAATGAATTGAGGTTCTATGTAGGAGTGTCATAACCCTAGTAGGTTCTGAATGAGTGATAATTTTTGATCTAGGTGGTTTACGAAAAAAGTACTTACTACGTTGTCAAATTTCACGCTCAAAAACTGTGCTTATGCAATTTCATAAAAAGTCTTTTTCAATATGGTCAAGGACTTGTTCAAATGAATTGAGGTTCTATGTAGGAGTGTCATAACCCTAGTAGGTTCTGAATGAGTGAAAATTTTTGATCTAGCTGGTTTACGAAAAAAGTACTTACTACGTTGTCAAATTTCACGCTCAAAAACTGTGCTTGCGCAATTTCATGAAAAGTCATTTTCAATATGGTCAAGGACTTGTTCAAATGAATTGAGGTTCTATGTAGTAGTGTCTTAACCCTAGTAGGTTCTGAATGAGTGATAATTTTTGATCTAGGTTGTTTACGAAAAAAGTACTTACTACGTTGTCAAATTTCACGCTCAAAAACTGTGCTTGCGCAATTTCATAAAAAGTCATTTTCAATATGGTCAAGGACTTGTTCAAATGAATTGAGGTTCTGTGTAGGAGTCTCATAACCCTAGTAGGTTCTGAATGAGTGATAATTTTTGATCTAGGTGGTTTACGAAAAAAGTACTTACTACGTTGTCAAATTTCACTCTCAAAAACTGTGCTGGTGCATTTTCATAAAAAGTCATTTTCAATATGGTCAAGGACTTGTTCAAATGAATTGAGGTTCTATGTAGGAGTGTCATAGCCCTATTAGGTTCTGAATGAGTGATAATTTTTGATCTAGGTGGTTTCCGAAAAAAATACTTACTATGTTGTCAAATTTCACGCTCAAAAACTGTGCTGGTGCATTTTCATAAAAAGTCATTTTCAATATAGTCAAGGACTTGTTCAAATGATATGAGGTTCTATGTAGGAGTGTCATAACCCTAGTAGATTCTGAATGAGTGATAATTTTTGATCCAGGTGGTTTACGAAAAAAGTACTTACTACGTTGTCAAATTTCACTCTCAAAAACTGTGCTGGTGCATTTTCATAAAAAGTCATTTTCATTATGGTCAAGGACTTGTTCAAATGGTATGAGGTTCTATGTAGGAGTGTCATAGCCCTATTAGGTTCTGAATGAGTGATAATTTTTGATCTAGGTGGTTTCCGAAAAAAGTACTTACTATGTTGTCAAATTTCACGCTCAAAAACTGTGCTGGTGCATTTTCATAAAAAGTCATTTTCAATATAGTCAAGGACTTGTTCAAATGAATTGAGGTTCTATGTAGTAGTGTCTTAACCCTAGTAGGTTCTGAATGAGTGATAATTTTTGATCTATGTGGTTTACGAAAAAAGTACTTACTACGTTGTCAAATTTCACGCTCAAAAACTGTGCTTGCGCAATTTCATAAAAAGTCATTTTCAATATATTCAAGGACTTGTTCAAATGAATTGAGGTTCTATGTAGGAGTGTCATAACCCTAGTAGGTTCTGAATGAGTGATAATTTTTGATCTAGGTGGTTTACGAAAAAAGTACTTACTACGTTGTCAAATTTCACTCTCAAAAACTGTGCTGGTGCATTTTCATAAAAAGTCATTTTCAATATGGTCAAGTACTTGTTCAAATGAATTGAGGTTCTATGTAGGAGTGTCATAGCCCTATTAGGTTCTGAATGAGTGATAATTTTTGATCTAGGTGGTTTCCGAAAAAAGTACTTACTATGTTGTCAAATTTCACGCTCAAAAACTGTGCTGGTGCATTTTCATAAAAAGTCATTTTCAATATAGTCAAGGACTTGTTCAAATGATATGAGGTTCTATGTAGGAGTGTCATAACCCTAGTAGATTCTGAATGAGTGATAATTTTTGATCCAGGTGGTTTACGAAAAAAGTACTTACTACGTTGTCAAATTTCACTCTCAAAAACTGTGCTGGTGCATTTTCATAAAAAGTCATTTTCATTATGGTCAAGGACTTGTTCAAATGGTATGAGGTTCTATGTAGGAGTGTCATAACCCTAGTAGGTTCTGAATGGGTGATAATTTTTGATCAAGGTGGTTTACGAAAAAAGTACTACGTTGTCAACTTTCACGCTCAAAAACTGTGCTTGAGGAATTTCGTAAAAAGTCATTTTCAATATGGTCAAGGACTTGTTCAAATGAATTGAGGTTCTATCTAGGAGTGTCATAACCCTAGTAAGTTCTGATTGAGTGATAGTTTTTGATCTAGGTGTCATACAAAAAAAGTACTTACTAGGGTGTCAAATAGGTTACGAAAAATAGGTTAGGTCGGACCATATGGTTCATGCAAGCAATGACATTTTTCCTTTATATATTTAAAATGTTAGTTCATTCGAATTCAGACTTTCTTTTTGTGTTTCAGTATGGCTAACCCACAAGTCATCGTCCACCGTAATGGTTATAATTTTATATTCTACGACTATGATGATGATGAAGATGTACAAACTATGCTGGACTACATGTATTATATATATAGTGCGCCTAATTTTCAAGTTCAAAATAATTTGATTTTCGTAGGAGATAGCAACATGCGAAGAGCTTATGATAGTAACCAGGGACTGTTCAATTTTGGTTTTAATTATGAAGTGTTTGCTCAGGGTGGTCGCCGCGCGTATCATTTAAGAGAACTTTATCCAAGAATAATTCAGAGTAAATATATATGCATTGCTGTAGGAGGGAATGACCTCAATTCAACTAGTCATGATGCTTTGATTAAATATTATACTGAGTTTATCGGACATTTGCCTTCGCAAAATACTTATATTGTGAGAATTATGCAGCTGTTTCCTCGCAAAGATCATAATCCTGAGAATTTGAAAGCTTTTAATCAAGAACTTAAGCGTAAGTTGCCCAGTTATTATTATCCCACTAATGTTTTGAAACGATCTAATTTCTTTGAAGAACCTGTACGAGAAAGATGTCATTTGCAGCCACAATATTATAACAAATTGCTGAAATTGATGCTTGGTATTGGTAATAATATGATTTTTAATAGCCATAATGCACCTTAATAAATAGTATAATCGTAATTTGTGTACTGTACACAATTATGCTAACCTATCCGTCGGTTAAAACGTCACCTAAGTAGTTCCTCAGCCGAATTAATTAATTGTCCCCTAAATCCCATTTCCTACCCTTTGAGCTTTTTTAAGAGTTAGATATCGAGTTGAGGAGCTGCTTTTCTGCATAGCAAACCTACATAACTTTAATTTGCTTGTGTATTTATTCCCGAACATAAAAAGCTCTTGGCAAAAAAAACAAAAAAACTTTGGTTTCACTTCATAATGATGTTTTTTTTTCTGTTGTTGCGTAAACTGAAAATATTCACAAAGCAGGTCCTCAACTGGTCTTACTTATTCCGTACATTTCGTTTTCTTTTCCTGCACAAAACTATCTATTTGGTTTTAAGTTGAGGAGCTGTTTGGCAGCATAATAAACGCATACTGATTATCTGCATGTGTATTTAGTCAACAAACAAAAAAACTCTTGGCAACAAAAAACAAAAAAAATTAGTTTACTTTGGCTTCACTTCATTTTATTCTTTTTCTGTTGTTACACAAACTGAAAATATTCACTAAGCAGGTCCTCAGCTGGATTAACTAATTCCGTACATTGATTCTGATTCTGTACATTTAGTTTACTTCTGCACAAAACTATCATTTAGGTTTTAAGTTGAGGAGCTGTTTGGCAGCATAAGCATACATACCTATCATCTGCATGTGTATTTAGTCACCAAACAAAAAAGCTCTTGGCAAAAAAAAACAAAAAAAAACTTAGTTTACTTTGGCTTTCGTTCATTTTAATTTTTTTTTCTGTTGTTTTATAAACTGAAAATATTCACTAAGCAGGTCCTCAACTGGATTAACTAATTCTGTACATTGATTC
>NC_134468.1:39381955-39471955 GCF_964194025.1 Convolutriloba macropyga | reverse complement strand
GCATCTGCCCTATGAGGGATCGTATTATGTGCGCGTCATTCAACTTTTCTCGCGAAAAGATAATGATGCTGATCAAATAAGGGCTTTCAACAAAAAAATGCGCGAAACTCTTGGGGATATTTATTATCCAAATCATCATGTTAATCGCTGTCATTTTATTGACAGTCCTGAGCGTGAGCGATGCCATCTCCAAGAAAGATGCTACCATAAGCTGATTTCGCTTATGAGGGAAATTGCGAATAATATGTTTTACAACTTTCATAATCGTCCTTGTAAAAAATCTCTCAAATGTTAGCTGCTTCAAACATGTGATTTCTTTCTTTGTCTTTTGTAATATTTGAAAAATTAAAGTCGTTTCCTCTTGTTTATATTTTTTTGGCCACGCGAATTGATCTGTAAAATTATTGTGTTCAATCCGTAGCTAATTTTCAGATAGCTTGAAAATGTCCGTGAACTCTGGTAAAATTCTGAAAAAGAAATCAACCGCAACAACACCCCGTTCACACTGTGCCGCTGCTGTGTCTGAGTTTGTTGGAAGTGCATCTAACAATAACTTTGTGAGATAACAGAATCGGCCCGTCCTAGAGATGTTTGTTCTGAGGGGAAGGTTAGTCCGCATTTATACGAACCTTTTGGTGCCTTTTCTTGTTTTTCTTACCAGAAACAAATTGATTCAAGTTTAAAATTCTGTGAGTCACACGGTTTTTAGGATCAGAAAGCCTTATACTTTATCTTGGCGTTTTTAATTTGATTTAACGCAAATAAAATTTCTCATCCTGTAGTTCTGATTACGAATTAAGTTATTTGATTTTAGGCAACTCAAAAGAGAGTGCTGCGTGATAGTAGGGGTCTAAGCGCAAGTGACAGGAAAACAGTTGAGGCAACGAATGAAGTCGAATGAGTTGAAGCAATGGTTCTGGCTGCTACTGTTTAAAAACAACAGCTGTGGTGTTGTGCGTGGTAGCCACTCAGGAATTAGATTGCCTATGACTGAACGATTAGATTTACAAGTAAATTTTCAGTTTGTTTTTTCAATAGTTTGTTTCGTAAATGCACTCGATTACTCATTTCATACATTTTTTGTGCTCGCAAATGATTTCTGGTTTGCTTCAGCAAGGTGATCACGTCGAGATCAAACTCGAGTATAAGGACCCGGATACGGACTCTTTTATCTGGACGGCTCTCATTAAAAGGATAGGTCGAGAGCAGTTTATTTACGAGGCCGAAAAACAACTTTGCCTGAATATTCAGGAAAATGTTAATGATCCGTCATATGATCCCACTATCGAAATACGTGACAACCTTGAACGTTCTGTCAATCCTAACATGAAAGAGCTCTTTCTAAGCCAGGAAGGTAATCCACGAGCTAGGAAACTGGATTTTTGTGGCACTCAACTTGTAAGCCAAGAGCCACTGACTGTGATTAATGGTGTCGATGTTGAGGAGATTCTTGAGGACAATATAGAAAATGCAGTGGATAATGTTATGGATGGTCCAGTGCCTCTTGAGTTTTGTGACGAGGTCAGTTTGAAAGTTTTTTTTGTTATTCAAATATTTCTAACATTATATGAGGGATTATATGAGGGATATGAGGGAATCTTTATTAACAATAAAACAGTTGCTTTGATTGGAAATTCCAAATGTTTAGAACGTACCATGTAGCTCACAGGGGAAGCCTGCTACATCTAGTTCATCAATGCCAAAAAAGCGTAGAGGGAAGACAATGAGACCTGAGGAGTTGAAAGAGTATAGTGTTCGCAAGATGCAAGATGAGGTTGCAGCAAAGCAGCTAGAGGCAACTCAGTTGCAAATAGATACCAATAACCAATTGCTAAATACCATCAAGGAGTTGAATAGTGCTGTGTTGGGTCTTTCCAACCGAAATTATAATCAGCTGCAACAGTTCTCCAATCAGCTGAAGTTTATGGTGAATAATCAGCTTTTAATTTTTCCATCTTGAACTTTTTTTAAAGGTTTTCACAATCAATTGCCTCATTTTTCGCCTTGTCTCGTTTAGAGCTCACAAATTGCAAAAATGGGTGTGTTATGGCCAGAGCCTCATCAAATTGACGCTGAGTATGAACCGCTGATTATTGCTAAGGGGCCAAATCAGGTAGAAAATTTGATGCTGGTTGAAGGCAATACCCACAAAGTTTGGCACGAGGGGCGTGCAAGCGTTTATATACCAAGGAGGAGAACATGGGTCATATGTTGTCGCCCAAAACCAAACCCAGAACTGGTGTTGTGCAGCGCGACGATTTCTCACCTGTCAGAAAAAATCAGTTGAAAGGTTCCTTATTTTTCCTTTTTTCCTGAAGTAATTTCCCAAAAGGATTTGAGTCTGCTGATTTCTGCTTCTGAAGATCTACTGACAGTGTTTTTAAGGGCTGCCCTCAGCTCAAAAAAGTGTGTCTCGTAGTTGCTTGGCTTAGCCAGTTCATGTTGAAAACTTGGTTTACTCATTTTCTGCGACTTTCTTCCATAAAGTTTTTTTTGAAATAGTCTTTCTTAATGTATTGTTGATTTTTAGAGTTCTTCCGTCGAAAGTACCAGGACAAGTGGCTGGCAATGTACGAATTGGCCAAAACAAGTGTAAATAATTTAGGAAATGAGCTGCGTTCCAATGGAAGAAGAAGTGGAAACCTTCCAAATGAGGCCGGTACTGATGATGAAAATTGATTGCCATTGTCAAATAGTTTCTCTTGCCAAAATTCTTCAAACGGAATTGACTTGTCAAAATTGGATTGATTTATCTTATGACTGTAATATATTTAGTCGACGTTTGATTTGGTATTTTTGTTCTGCTGCTTTGTAAATTTTTTATTCGGTACTTCTTGATAGCCTGCTGTGCTAAACAATTTCAGTTGATATATATTCAGATCTTTCCATTTCTATAGCAATCTCTTGTTGCTTTTTTCTACTTGTTCCTTCAGTTTATATATTAAAAATGTACTTCGTGTTCTGTATATATTTTGCATAACCTATACATTTCATAAGGTCAACATTGAAACGTTTGGGATCCACTTCAAGTATCTTTGAGACTACCTGTCAGTTTGGATTATTTGAAATGTTTTTTTGATGGATTAATCCTAGCATCCATTCATATGCGACCCAAAAATTTTCGTTGGCCGCCGCTGTCGAAATATTTATGTTTAAAGAACACCGCTGCTCATGTTTTTATGCAGTACTTTCTGCTTTCGTTCTGTGCTAGCTACCTTTAATTCTTTGTTATTCAGATATATCCTTGTTCATAGCATTTTTTGTTGCATCTTTTAATTTACCTCGTTGTCATTGTTTTTTTAAAAGATTGCCTTGGTATTGTTTGCTATTTAAATTTTCTTTTTCATCAGTATAATAGCTAAATATTTCTAGGAGCATCTTCAAACAGTTTTGAAGGTTCTTGTTAACTTTTCATTTTTTACCAAATAATTAAATGTTTTATATCAGAAATGCTACCAAGAAAAATTGATTGGCCTGTGCTTGCACAATGTGATTTGTATGCTGTCAAAAGACATGTGGAAACTGAGTTCAGAAAAGCCGAAGAAATTGTGAGGCCTTTGTCAGAACGTATTTTTGAGCAGCGCATCAAAAATGATTCAAACTGGAAATTAACATACAAGGCAGTTTGCAACGCGTACATTTCCCTTTTTCCTGATTTTGCTATTGAACATGACACCTATGGCGGCTACAAACTTATGTACAGAGGTACCGAATCTTTAAAGGCCAACACAGTTTTAAGAGGAAAACCCATTGGTTTTGTGAAACCTGTTCCTGATGGTGTCACAGATTGGTCTGTGATGCGGTCTGAGAGGACTGGTGAACAGCTTCTCCTTCTCGGGCCGATCAGATTCGTTAATTCAGATTGTACTCCAAACAGTGAGTATGAATTCTCGAGCTCTGATGGAGTTGTACAGCTTAGAACAAAGAAGCGGATCTCCTCAGGAAATGAAATTCTCGTAAAATACGGTAGTGACTTCTTTGACTTGAATCAGTGTAAATGTAAAACATGTGAGGATTTGAATGAAATTACGCAGTTCCTACTAAAAGAAATTTTTCATGAATTGTTGCCAGAGATAGTTGCTGAAGTCTTAACAGAACGCAGTCCAATGTTGAAAAAAGTGAAACCCGGTGCGCCTAGGATACGCTCACGACAGTTAGTTCTACTCTACAACGAAATGGTCGAAACCCCCGCTGAGACTTTTGATATCGTTCAGGAGCAAAATCAGACAGTTGATAATTCAGAGTCTGAAACATGTTTTCTACATGAAATTTCAAATTTCGCCCCGCTTACTCAGATGTTGCCAACGATTACAACGGTAGACAATATGTCTAGAGACCCACATGGTTGTACTATCTTTCAGCCTCCGCGTGCTTCATCGCCCATAAATTACTCTGTGCCTCTTGAATGTTCTGTGTCATCAATTCAAACGACGAATGATTATGAGCAGGACCTGGTTGGTAGGAAAAAATTGTTCCCTGGAAGTGATGTTAATCTCAAAGATGCTTCTCTATTAGTAGAGCTTCTGTGTTCGAAGCTGCACTTATCAGATGAGGGATCGGTTTTGACCCATAGTGTTATCAAATCTCTCCTTCCACAAGAGAATGTATTTCCTTCTGGATCTTCTTTTATCAGCAAAGTAAAAGCAAATTTTGATGATGCTACTAGAGTTATTGTTGGCAAAGAGGAGGGCTCATTTTGTGTGCTCAACTTCAGAAATCAGATTGCAAGTGTTTTAGAACGAAATTTTAACGAAATTTTAAATTATTCCAGCCATCGAAAGCTTTATCCCTATTCCGATTTTAATGATAAATTTTCTCCAATTTTCGGAATAACTGATTCTAATTCAGCGACTTTAAATCTTATTGTTTCAACCGATGGTGTTAATATCAAAAAATCAACTTTCAAAAAAGAACTGTGGCCTATTTGGATTCAGGTTGCTGATCTACCCCCAATTTTGCGCATGGCTAGAAAAAACATTGTTCTGGCAGCTTTGTTCGTTGGCTCTCAGGCACCTGATTGGACCACCATTGTTCCGCATTTGAGAGCAGAATTAGTTTCCAATGTTGAAGTAGTTGTGCATGGAGACTATCGATTGTCGGTTCGGTTGAATTACATTTCAATTGTTGCTGACATGTGTGCTAAAGCACATGTTTTGAATATGTTCCAGTTCAATGGCTTTTTCGGTTGTCATTACTGTGACGTTGAAGGAGTTACGTTAGGTAGGTCTCATGCCTACTACCCGTTCAGTCAAAAGGGTGCTATTCGAGATTCCGAGGTTTATGAAAAATACGTTAAGGTGGCCGAAAGCATTCCAGGCAATGATGTACAAAATATTGGTGGTGTCAAAGGAAAAAGTGCTTTTTCATCAATCATCAATGGTTTACCGCTTTCGGCAC
Organism: Convolutriloba macropyga; assembly: GCF_964194025.1. Taxonomy (NCBI): domain Eukaryota; kingdom Metazoa; phylum Xenacoelomorpha; order Acoela; family Convolutidae; genus Convolutriloba; species Convolutriloba macropyga. The sequence goes on along the minus strand of NC_134468.1, from coordinate 39,466,558 downwards.
CAATTGATTATATGCACTGTGTATTGCTGGGCATCTTTCCTGAATTATTAAAGTTTTGTTATCGGAAATTAGATTTTTGGAATAAGGAATTTTTGAATGCAAGGGTAGCAAAACTGGCTTGTCCACAAGAAATAATTTGTTATTCCCGAAAGATTCGAAGCCTCGAAGAGACCGGACAGTTCAAGGCAAATGAATATTTTAATTGGATGTTTTAAGTTGCTCCTGTTCTTTTTCGTAATAGTTTACCTGAGACCTTGTACAAGCAGCTTTTAAATCTTTCTTTTGGCGTTCGACTCCTTATCGAAGCAAGCACTGACTCAAACATTCAATTGGGTGAATCGTTAATAACTGATTTTCGCGCGAACATTGTAAACATTTTTGATGGCAATGAGAGAATCGAAACAATTAATGTTCACTCGTTGGGTCATTTTGGAGACCAGGTGCGAAAAATTGGTCCTTTATTCACATGTTCAGCCATGAGTTTCGAATCTGCCAATCGTCTTCTCGGAGAGGTTTTTACGGGATCACATCATGAAGTTGAAGTTATCTGCCGTCGTCTTCTTGAACTACAACGTTTTTATGATGCCACTGTGGATAGTCGACCTGTACTAAACTTATATAACAAAATTATGGGCCAGAACACGGAAGAGCGCTCCAATTTTCACCATGGAATGAAATTGACAAAGTCGTTGGAAGATGAAATGAAAAGTTTCCCCGAGGCTCACTTTTCAATCGGTATTATGTCGGAAACCGTTATTTTGATTCACCCTGTTATTCAAGGGCTCCTTCCTCTGGTGATTGCAATAGTTTTGTTTATTTCAACGTTGCAGAGCAGCTAACTTTCGGACAGATTATGTATTTTCTTTCTTCGAGAAATTTAAGTCAAGAGAGAAGGGTGCAAGCGTGTGTACAACGTTATGAAGTAATGGAGGAGCTCGGTCCTGTCAAAGGATTTTTGTTCTTTATCAAAAAGGGTTCGGGTGAAACTTTGGTAGATGTTGAGCGTCTTAAAAAAGTCTTCTGTCTGAGGGATTGTCAAGCCCCCGAAAAACTGTTTGCAATGAAACTCTGTGCAGCCTTCGATCATGCATAACTTATTAACTGAGACAAAAACCAGTTCTGACCTAAGTTGTTCTCTGTAAATTTCTGAATTCAAAATATTAGGCCTCGAAAATGTTTTTGTTCGGTGCATAATTTTGGCATACTTTCCCAAAAAAATATCTAGTGAACATGTATGATGAAAACGAGAGAATATAGACAATGAACGCTTACTTGTGACATCTTTCTGATCGAGCAAAAGAGTTGCGTTTTTGTTGGCGTACTCAGCAATGAGTTCTGTTTATGCAAATTGCCTGCTTGTGAATGTATTTCCTCTTCAGATTTACTTGTCTCCTGTTATAAGACTCGTTGTTCTGGAGTCGCATTTTTTTCCTTTTCCTCTACTATCTCACTTGAGTATTTGGGCTCGTTTCTTTTCCTTACTCTCTTAGCTCTACGACCTTAGAGTATTAAATGTCTTATTTCTACATAGTAGAAGACTCGTGGCTTTATGGCCGCAGTTCTGTATATTTTCTTTGCCTTACTCTCTTGGCTCTATGGTCTCAGAGAATCTAATGTCTTAAATTTACATTGTAGAAGACTCGTAGAAGACTCTTGACAGTTCTGTCTTCTTTTTTTCGTTTTTTACTCTCTTGGCTGTATGGTCTCAGTGTATAAATGTCTTATTTTTACATTGTAGAAGACTCGTGGCTCTATGGCCGCAGTTCTTTTGTCTACTTTTTCCTTTGCTGACTCTCTTGGCTGTATGGCCTCGGAGTTTTTTTCTTACTTACTTTTTAGGCGTCTCGCAGCTATATGGCTGCAGTTCTTTCTATTGCTTTTCTTTGCTTACTCTCTTGGCTCTATGGCCACAGAGTATTAAATCTCTCACTTTCCTTTTAGAAGACTCGTGGCTCTATGGCCGCAGTGTTAAATGTACATTTTCTTTGTAAAAGCTTCCCTGCTATTCTGTCCTCTTTTTTTCGTTGTTTACTCTCTTGGCTCTATGGCCTCAGAGTACAAATGTCTTATTTTTACATTGTAGGAGACTCGTGGCTCTATGGCCGCAGTTCTTTTGTCTATTTTATTCTCTGATCACTCTCTTGGCTGTATGGCCTCGAAGTTTCTTCTTGTTTACTTTTTAGGCGTCTCGCATCTATATGGCTGCAGTTCTTTCTTTTTCTTTTCTTTGCTTACTCTCTTGGCTCTTTGGCCCCAGAGTAATAAATGTCTCAATTTCACTGTAGAAGATGTAAAAGACTCGTGGCTCTATGGCCGCAGTTTTCTGTCTTGTACTTTTATGCTTCTCTTGGCTCTATGGCCGATAAGATTTTTCATGACATTGAATTCCGTGATGTAAATGATTCTTGATCTTTGGCTCACAAATTTGAAACTGAGTTTGCTTTTTTTTGAAATGATAAAATTGTTTTTATGTCTATGTCATTGATTATCGTGTGACAAGTATTCTCTTTTCTATCGAGGTCGCGGCTTTATAGTCACAGCTTTTCTATCGCATTTTTCTTTGGTTAACACGACTCTCAAGCCTCTTTTTTTACCTTTATCCTGCTCTTAGGAGACTTGTAGGAGACCACATGGCCACAGTTCTTCTGTCTGTTGTTTCTTTCTTTGCTTAATCTCTTGGCTCTGATCTCCGAGTAATAAATGTCCTATATAACATTGAAGCAGATTCGTGGCTCCATGGCCGCAGTTCTGTCTATTTTTTTTCTTTGCTTACTCTTTTGGCTGTATTGCCTCGGAGGTTGTTTTCTTTTTTACTTGTATTAGTCTCGCAGATATATGGCTGCAGTTCTTTCCATTGTTTTTCTTTAATTACTCTCTTGGCTCTATGGCCTCAGAGAATTCAATGTCTTAAATTTACATTGTAGAAGACTCGTAGAAGACTCTTGAAAGTTCTTCTGTCTTCTTTTTTTCGTTTTTTACTCTCTTGGCTCTATGGCCGCAGAGTACAAATGTCTGATTTTTACATTGTAGAAGACTCGTGGCTCTATGGCCGTAGTTCTTTTGTCTACTTTTTTCTTTGCTGACTCACTTGGCTGTATGGCCTCGGAGTTTTTTTCTTATTTACTTTTTAGGCGTCTCGCAGCTATATGGCTGCAGTTCTTACCATTTCTTTTCTTTGCTTACTCTCTTGGCTCTTTCTCCCAGAGTAATAAATGTCTCAATTTCGTTGTAGAAGATGTAGAAGACTCGTGGCTCTATGGCAGCAGTTTTTCTGTCTTGTACTTTTATGCTTCTCTTGGCTCTATGGCCGATAAGATTTTTCATGACATTGAATTCCGTGATGTAAATGATTCTTGATCTTTGGCTCACAAATTTAAAACTGAGTTTGTTTTTTTTGAAATGACAAAATTGTTTTTATGTTTGTCATTGATTATCGTGTGACAAGTATTCTCTTTTCTATCGAGGTTGCGGCTTTATAGTCACAGCTTTTCTATCGCATTTTTCTTTTGTTAACACGACTCTTAAGCTTCTTTTGTACCTTTATCCTGCTCTTAGGAGACTTGTAGGAGACCACATGGCCACAGTTCTTCTGTCTGTTATTTCTTTCTTTGCTTAATCTCTTGGCTCTGATCTCCGAGTAATAAATTACCTATATAACATTGAAGCAGATTCGTGGCTCCATGGCCGCAGTTCTGTCTATTTTTTTTTCTTTGCTTACTCTTTTGGCTGTATTGCCTCGGAGGTTGGTTTCTTTTTTACTTTGTATTAGTCTTGCAGATATATGGCTGCAGTTCTTTCCATTGTTTTTCTTTAATTATTCTCTTGGCTCTATGGCCTCAGAGAATCTAATGTCTTAAATTTACATTTTAGAAGACTCGTAGAAGACTCTTGAAAGTTCTTCTGTCTTCTTTTTTTCGTTTTTTACTCTCTTGGCTCTATGGCCTCAGAGTACAAATGTCTGGTATTTACATTGTAGAAGACTCGTGGCTCCATGGCCGCAGTTCTTTTCTCTACTTTTTTCTTTGCTGACTCTCTTGGCTGTATGGCCTCGGAGTTTTTTTCTTATTTACTTTTTAGGCACCTCGCAGCTATATGGCTGCAGTTCTTTCTATTGCTTTTCTTAGCTTACTCTCTTGGCTCTATGGCCACAGAGTATTAAATCTCTCATTTTCCTTGTAGACGACTCGTGGCTCTATGGCCGCAGTGTTAAATGTACGTTTTCTTTGAAAAGCTTCCTTGCTGTTCTGTCTTCTTTTTTTTCGTTGTTTACTCTCTTGGCTCTATGGCCTCAGAGTACAAATGTCTTCTATTTACATTGTAGAAGACTCGTGGCTCTATGGCCGCAGTTCTTTTGTCTACTTTGTTCTTTGCTTACTCTCTTGGCTGTATGGCCTCAGAGTTTTCTTTTTTACTTTTTATTAATCTCGCAGCTATATGGCGGATTTGTTTCTTTTCTTTCATTGCTTTTCTTTGCTTACTATCTTGGCCCTTTAAACCGAGTAACTCTCGTTTCCATTGTAAAGGACTTGTGGCTTCGGCCTCAGTTCTTCATTCCTGCACTTTTTTGCTTCTTTTGGCTGTATGGCCGATGTGGTTTTTCATGTCATGACATTTCTTTCGTCATATAACTGATTCTTGATCTTTGGCTCACAAGTTTGAAATTGAAATTTTTTTTGCAATGAGAAAATTGATTTTGTGTCTATGTCGTTGATTATTGTGGACAAGTATTCTCTTTTCTATCGGGGTCGTGGCATTATCGTCACAGCTTTTTTGCTTTTGTCTGCTTAACATCTTGACTCTTCAGCCTCTTTTTTATCTTCGTCCTGTTCTTAGGAGACTCAATTTTTATGATGATTGATTCTTATCTGTGACTCTCATGTTCAAAATTCATTTTCTGATCTTTTTTGATCGATGTTGCGGTTTGTGTCTGTTTTCTTGATTCTTGCCGATAACTTGTCTCTCTGTCCTTGTAGCTCTGTGACCACGTCTAATTTTTTTGTTGCTTGTCTTACTAACTCTGTTGTCTCTTTCGTCTCATTTTTTTGGTTTTGGAAGACGCTTGACTCAATGGCCACAGTTAGTCTGTGCATAGTTTTTTCGCATTCTAATTTTTTTTGTTTTTAGAGGTTTGCTTAGCTTGTAAACATATGATGCTTCTTTCTTGATATCTGATTCACCTTTACAAAACTGATATTTTGGTCTGAAACGAATTAAACTTTCAAAGAAATTTTTTTCAAATTGGTCAAGGATTGGTGCATATCAAACAATACTCTAATTCGAAGTGCCCCTATGTCTTAAGGATCCAAGTAAAATCAAATTTGGATCGATCTTGCTGAGGAAAAAGTTTTTAAATATTTTTTTTTCGTTGATTTGTAATTTTTGTTTCAAGCTAGTCAGGGAGTGGTTCATATCAAGCGTTACTGCAAATCAAAGTTCCCCTATATCATTAGGATCGAAGTCATAAGAATTTTGAATCCAGCTTGCTTTTTGGAAAAAAGTTAGGTTTGAAACTATTTTTTTGTTTTTCAAAATGTATGTTTAAAATATATATATTTTTCAAGCTAGTCAAAGAGTTGTTCAAATCTTTTGTTACTACGAATCAAAGTTCCCCTATATCACTGGGATCGAAACCAAAAAGAATTTTTGACCTAGCTTGCTTAGGAAAAAGGTTAGATTTTCAAACGGTTTTTTTGTTGTTTTGCAAAATGTATTTTTTAAATGTATTTTTTCAAGCTAGTCAAGAAGTTGTTCAAATCTATTGTTACTACGAATCAAAGTTCTCCTATATCACTTGGATCCAAGTCTAAAAGAATTTTTGACCTAGCTTGCTTAGGAAAAAAGTTAGTTTTTCAAACTGTTTTTTTTGCAAAGTGTATTTTTAAAATATTTTCTTTTTCAAGCTAGTCGAGGAGTTGTTCAAATCTATTGTTACTGCGAATCAAAGTTCCCCTATATCACTGGGATCCAAGTCAAAAAGAATTTTTGACCTAGCTTGCTTTGGAAAAATGTTAGATTTTCAAACGGTTTTTTTCGTTGTTTTGCAAAATGAATTTTTAAAATATTTTTTTTCAAGGTAGTCAAGGAGTTGTTCAAATCTATTGTTACTACGAATCAAAGTTCCCCTATATCACTGGGATCCAAGTCAAAAAGAATTTTTGACCTAGCTTGCTTAGGAAGAAAGTTAGATTTTCAAACGGTTTTTTCGTTGTTTTGCAAAATGTGTTTTTAAAATATTTTTTTTTCAAGCTAGTCAAGGAGTTGTTCAAATTTATTGTTACTACGAATCAAAGTTCCCCTATATCACTGGGATTCAAGACAAAAAGAGTTTTTGACCGAGCTTGCTTAGGAAAAAAAGTAAGATTTTCAAACGGTTTTTTCGTTGTTTTGCAAAATGTATTTTTAAAATATATTTTTTTCAAGCTAGTCAAGGAGTTGTTCAAATTTATTGTTTCTACGAATCAAAGTTCCCCTATATCACTGGAATTCAAGACAAAGGAGTTTTTGACCGAGCTTGCTTAGGAAAAAAGTTAGATTTTCAAACGGTTTTTTCGTTGTTTTGCAAAATGTATTTTTAAAATATATTTTTTTTCAAGCTAGTCGAGGAGTTGTTCAAATCTATTGTTACTGCGAATCAAAGTTCCCCTATATCACTGGGATCCAAGTCAAAAAGAATTTTTGACCTAGCTTGCTTAGGAAAAAAGTTAGATTTTCAAACGGTTTTTTCGTTGTTTTGCAAAATGTATTTTTAAAACATATTTTTTTCAAGCTAGTCAAGGAGTTGTTCAAATCTATTGTTACTGCGAATCAAAGTTCCCCTATATCACTGGGATCCAAGTCAAAAAGAACTTTTGACCTAGCTTGCTTAGGAAAAAAGTTAGATTTTCAAACGGTTTTTTCGTTGTTTTGCAAAATGTATTTTTAAAATATATTTTTTTCAAGCTAGTCAAGGAGTTGTTCAAATCTATTGTTACTACGAATCAAAGTTCCCCTATATCACTGGGATCCAAGTCAAAAAGAATTTTTGACCTAGCTTGCTTAGGAAAATTTAGATTTTCAAACGGTTTTTTCGTTGTTTTGCAAAATGTATTTTTAAAACATATTTTTTTCAAGCTAGTCAAGGAGTTGTTCAAATCTATTGTTACTACGAATCAAAGTTCCCCTATATCACTGGGATCCAAGTCAAAAAGAATTTTTGACCTAGCTTGCTTAGGAAAAAAGTTAGATTTTCAAACGGTTTTTTCGTTGTTTTGCAAAATGTATTTTTAAAACATATTCTTTTCAAGCTAGTCAAGGAGTTGTTCAAATCTATTGTTACTGCGAATCAAAGTTCCCCTATATCACTGGGATCCAAGTCAAAAAGAATTTTTGACCTAGCTTGCTTAGGAAAAAAGTTAGATTTTCAAACGGTTTTTTCGTTGTTTTGCAAAATGTATTTTTAAAATATATTTTTTTCAAGCTAGTCAAGGAGTTGTTCAAATCTATTGTTACTACGAATCAAAGTTCCCCTTTATCACTGGGATCCAAGTCAAAAAGAATTTTTGACCTAGCTTGCTTAGGAAAAAAGTTAGATTTTCAAACGGTTTTTTCGTTGTTTTGCAAAATGTATTTTTAAAACATATTTTTATCAAGCTAGTCAAGGAGTTGTTCAAATCTATTGTTACTACGAATCAAAGTTCCCCTATATCACTGGGATCCAAGTCAAAAAGAATTTTTGACCTAGCTTGCTTAGGAAAAAAGTTAGATTTTCAAACGGTTTTTTCGTTGTTTTGCAAAATGTATTTTTAAAACATATTTTTCTTCAAGCTAGTCAAGGAGTTGTTCATATCGAGCGTTACTACAAATCGAAGTTCCCCTATATCCATAAAATCCAACTCATTTTTTTTGCTTTAGCTTGTTGTTTTATATATATATATATGTAATTTTCGGTATTGTATTGGTTTTTTTTTAGCTATAGCTCTTCATTTCTCTTCAACAGTGAGTATTGAATTTGTATTTTTAAGGACCTCTTTGGCCTTGAAAAGGTGACCATACCTTACCAAGAGCCACGAACATAGTTTAAATAGCATTCATAATCATATTTGGTGCTTTATTTGTACATAAGGGTACTCAAACTTATGTTAAAAGTGCCCATGAACCTAGAAAATGCACCATTCTAACCCTCTGTCCAGAAAAAATCAAGTCTTGGATCCTTTCTGCCAAGAGAAATCCCAAGTCTTGTGTCTTGCCTGCCAAGAGGTCACCAAGTCTTGGTTGTACTCTGCACAGAGTGACCGAAGACTTGGACCTTCTCTTGGCAGAGAGACCCAAGACTTGGGATTTCTCTGGGCAGAGACCCCCAAGTCTTGATTTTTCTCTGTCAATAGAAACCTCAGAGATCGACTCTGGAGTGTTCTCTTAGCAGCCTTGTATTTGACATGATCAGACTCTGAATCAGGCCTGGGACCTTGTCTGATTTTTTTCTGAATCAGGCCTGATGGTCTCTGGAGGCTCAGTACGGGTTCGCTAATTACCAAACAGTAAAAACTCAACATTTATGACTCAACAACCAATGCAAATTCATTCATGGTCAATATTTATGCATACTCTAGGTTTAGATACATCCTGATTTTCCAGTCTATGAAAACTGCTTTCATGTGGCAGTAGAACTAATTTAAATGCTGCGATAGTCCTACAATTATTTGATACGCAATTCACGCTTTTGATGGCGTTTATTTGGTCAGGACGAAAACCAATGTGCCAAAATATCAAAATTATACCCAATTTCTTGGACTATTGTAAGACTATTTTGAACAAAACATATTTACCAAATTGGGAATAAATAGGTTATTATGGCGTTGGGTAAAATGTAAACAAGTAGACGTCAATGCTATAAAACCTAATTGCAACAAAAATGTCTCATAATCCTCAAAGTCGAATTCAATATGAGCATGTTTAGCACTCAAAATAGTAGCCGCATTAACATAGCATTCGAAGGCTTTTAATTGACAAATCATTAAGAAATTGAACTCAAGGTTACTGCTGATTAGCAAATCAAATAATGGAACCCTTCAACAGCAGTTCATCTGGCGCAACAATAAAACGAATGAAGCTATCAATATTGCTGCCGAGGTACCCAATCGGGTCTTCAATTTGAGCCAACTAAGCCACACAATGGGGTATTTAAATTACGGATAGCACCACTCGGACTGAGTTCCACTCCAAAATAAAAATTTACACACTTGATAGTAAATTTTATTTTATTCTATCCGGCATTGGTTATCAGCGGTTTCACAGCTGTATCAAAATGGATGGTGGCCATTTGCTCAGTACCGTAGACGGGAACTCGACTGATAAAAAGACCCGCCTCTGTCATTATTCGTTATGAAAACAAATAGACTCGACTTTGCAAGGAGCCCTCGAACTCGACTCCATTTATCTATAATAGACTTCTGTCATGAAAAAATACGTATGCACTCACCGAGTATAACCTATGACCCCATTTTCAGCAAAACCTGCCAAAAACTATTCGCGTTTCGATTTCTTCGTAGCGCAGCTCTCCACACAAAATTTCTTGTACGTCGGCTGTAACCAAACAATGTATTTTTTTAAAAAAAAATCTAACTGAAAGCACTCGACGCCAAAAAACTACAGGAGTTCGGAAAGCAACGAAAAATTTTAATTGCAGGTAATACAATCACGCTTTACAGCACAAAACCTGCCATGGTATGCTGAATCCATACTTACGAGTATATAACAGAAACTGCTGCAGAAGCCCCTACTCTTCCTTATTGCGCAGCAAATATGGTTGACCTCATCAACGTAACCTCATCAACGTATTTCAACAGTGCCCTGCCCACCTCTGCGCCTACAGTCAGTGTGTTTAGTCGCAGGATTCAACTACCGCAAAAATACCTGCTCTCATTTTATTGACTGCTACTGTGTGCTCAACGATCTCAAAAATTACAAGTACCCACAACAAGTTATAGTTGCACCCAAAGTTGCTGCTACTTCATGGAACAAACTCATTGACCATCAAATCTATTACATGAACTCTAACCTTCATCAATTGCTTCAATTTTCTATTTGTTTAATTATTTCAACCTGTTTTTTCTTGAGTACATATTCTTTTTGAGGGTAATCATTTTTCGTTCTCCGAAAATCAATTGTTCACGCTATATCTTAGCAGCGTTAGATCATTTTGCGAGAAAAAGTATTAAATTATATTCGTAGTTATGCTCTCTGTGCAGATGACAGCCTCCCCTAAGTGATGTCAGACAGGCAGACCCATAGCTACAAGTGTTCTCTTTATCTCAGAGGAAGTGCTGAGTGGTGCTACGGTTGTGAAAAGAACGTTAACGTTAAATGTAGTGGTCTAGCAACCAAAAATGACCATCACTCCGATTTCATAAACAAACACTGCAATTCATTAACTATCAGCGCCAAAAGAATGTTTTGCTCGGCTTCAGAAGGCATCAAGGCAATCCCAAACCCACTTAAGGAAAAAAATCGAAGATTCATAACAGGAAACTTTGCGCAAAAAGAATGCGAAATCGGTCACAGAAAGCCCTTCCTTTTCACTATCGGCAAAAAACCTGGATTAAAAATTGTTGGCATCCTGGACATGATACTCTTTAAGACCATTGAAGATAATCCCGAAAAGCGAAAACGCAAAGATTTGTGCAACGATAATGCCTCATCTAAACATCGCCTTATCATCAAATTTCATCTAACTCAAATGACCTGTTCAACAAAGAAAAGACACTTCAGGAATGATTACGTAATACCAATAGAAAACAGGATGAGAATGAACGCAAGGCTTTTGATAAACGAACGGAAATCGGTAAGATATCATACGCTTCAGGATGCATGACTGAATAGGCAAAAAGTGGTGTATCACCCTCAAATCGACTGTGTATCAAAGGCCAAACTCAGACGGTGCTCGAGATCCTGCGAGAAAAACATTAATTGAAACCCGCTCCTAATTATGTAATGTCGGGTTTGAAAGAACTCGATTCACCCTTTCGCCCAACCCTCTTCGAAAAAATAAATGCATCGCGAATTAGACGGTCAGCAATGACGACAAATGGTAGTCACGGATTATTAACATGATTTAGGACGTCATCACCAATCTTTGTAAAACACTGGCAAAGTTCACCTTCAAAATAGCGACAGAGGATTTAGCTTTTTTGGCTCCATACAAAGCTTGCTGTCTGATAGCACACTAGATAAATGCCCGACGGTTATACCTACTGGCATATGCAAGCATTTAAGGAGATTAATAGGTGGAAGTATTGTAAAGTGAGTAAAAAGATCTTCAGAAAATTGTGGGACGTGTATAGCTGTCTAAGAGAAAAGAGTCGTATTGAAAATGCAACTCAAGTGCTTCGACAAAGGTTCCACGATGAAATTAGAGAAGCAATTTTGATTATCGATGCCAAGAACGCATTCAAGTCGTAACACAGATCTTGCCTTAAGACACCGTCAGACCTCATCATAGATAGAAAAAGTATTCAAATCTTACCAAAGTACAACTTACTGCAACATCAGTATATCACCTATAAGTGCTACGCTTCAGTCGTTGAAAGCTGCACTGGAACTAGTTAATGAACATGAAAACACCCATAGATACAACGAAACGGAGTGTCATCTATTTGCAAAATCGAAGTAGAGAGCTGAAAAGTTTTTTCGGGTGTAGATGTTGACGTGATTGGAACTCATCTTGCTCTATGGAACGTAAAAGGCTCAAATGAATAATGCGAACGGTTCCAAAAAAGTTCACAGATCATTCAATCCAACTCCGAAAACTCGCTTAGTGTCTCCTCAGAATGTTCATAAGTCTTACATAAATGGACTCCGCCTTCATTGCCAGAACGACGGCACAATGTGCCAAGCTATTTGAAGATGAAGAAAATTTTATTCGAAACGATTTGATCACTTCCATTCTAAATTTCCATTCCATCCTTCCTTGAATGATAATTACTAAAATATTTTCTCTCCCGCAGAGGAGGGTGGCCTTAACTTTCATTATCTGAAGACAGAGCAAACGAGTATCTCTTCAACTCGGAGAACCCTTAAGTGAGTCTAGTGCAGCGAAACCCGTTGGTATGCAAGACTATATTCTTGAGGAAATCCGGAAAGAGAAGCAGCTACAGGCTCACGAGCAAATTTTACAAATGAGAGATGCCATTGATGAATTTGTGGCCTTTTCTCTAGATCCCGTAAAAAGAAGAGAATCATGCTGGTCGAATGCATTCCCGTTGACACGATACAATTTTGATCAAATCAAGGGAAAATTTAGAGATTGCATTGCCCTCCGATACGGCGGCCGGGAACCTATAAAAAAACACCACCAACTTGTGCATGTGAAAGCATTTAACGTAGCTCAAAGGCTACATTGTCCAAAAAGAGGCTATGGCCACACCAGGCACCAGGATAGATGCAATGCATTTACTACTATTATTCTTGATGAAGTATGCAATGAAGTCCAAGTGGAGCACCGTATTCAGATTTGCAAGGCAAAACTTCGCAAATAGAAGCACCAGAACTAACGATGACGTTCGATTAGATATGGGAGCAAATGGGCTGTTTGGTTCGCGCCTCGTCCAAACTTGTTTTGATATCAAAGTGTTTAATCAGTTTGTCAAGAGTTGCCCAAAAAGCATACGGATTCGTATAAATAACAGGAAACCAACGAAAAATGAAACATGGACAACGAGTTGATGAAGTCGAGAAGGCAACCTTCTTTCCATTGACCTTCTCCTGCAACGGGGGAGCTAGCATGTCAGCCATACAGATGTTGGCAGCAAGAGCCGGCGACCGAAAAGAGGATTCATATTCTGACGCGATTACGAAGATCAGGACAATTCTTGGCTTCTCCGTCTTGCGTAGCTCTATACTCTGCTGCCATTGCGCGCGGTCTATGCGCCGGCAAGCCGTTGTCGAAGCTTCTGTTGCAGCCATAGTAGAAGAGCGCGGTTGTTGTCTTAAATAAAATCTGTCAGGCCCTCCGTAACTTTTTCCCCGCTCCCCTCCCCGCCTTGGGCTGCTTGAACAAGAAGCTTATATCTTAAAATCCCAACACTGGCAAAAAAAATAAGTTCATATGACCTTCGCTAACTTCTGCTCAAAATATCTACATAGCAGATCGAAATGAGAATTAAAATCGAATTTAAAGCATTAATTGTGATTCGCTTTCCAGCTACCTGCAGGACCCTGACAAAGAATGAAACCACTTGTCATAAAACTGTCAGGTAATGATTTTTGGTAAACCTTTAAAATACCTTGTTATGATCCCAGAAAGATACAGGAGGCAAAACACCGTCTGTAATGACCTTGCCAAACCCAGAAATACAAACTTTTTTGGTACAAACAACGATACCGATACATAAAATGAACGCAAATAAAGTTCCGCCCACATTCATGAGGATAAAAATATAGAGTCAATATATTCTCCAGTTACCGCAAAGTTGTAAGTAAATGAACCTAGTTGTATTATTACTTTCCGTTCTGCCTTAAACGTTCTCTTCGCAATATAATTTAAAAATTTAAAAAGAAAAGAAGCTCGGTAATGTGCATTTGTATATAATATTACCACACCACTAATCCACATTTCAAACTTAATTCTCTACCAATTGAGGGCGAGAAAAAATTTAAAAAACTGACATATTGTTTGAAAATAATTGGCGAAAGGTTTTTAAAAAATCAAACCACTCAAACCACTTAAATGAACTAAATCAAGCCGGATTCGAGTGCCGATAAGACCTGCCATCAACGAAACTACAAGACCAGACAAACAAAATCAAATAACAACAACAAACATTATTTACGACCAAAACTTATCAGGGCAGCAAGTTTTTCTTTATCAAATGCTGGATCTTCTTTTGTTTGTGCGAGTTCCAGACTATGGTGTAACTCTTTAAAAGTGTCAATTTCTGAGGACTTCTACTTGTTATTTTACTGACCAGCTCGTCTGAGGCTAAAATTGAGCCCACAAACATTATTTACGACCAAAACTCAATATCCATTTTTTAAAACAGAAATAATTAAACTGAGCAAAGTAAGTAACTTTTACTTCAATGATAGATAGAGGACCTGTGCTTAATAAGACCAGTTAAATAGGTAGACAAAAAAAACAAAGGGGAAGTTAAAATAAACGCTCAGTTTTTTTTGGATATAACAATTTTAAATTCTTGCAATTTGCATGGTCTCCATTATCAAATAATCTTGGTTTATACTGATCTAAAATTTAAGTGTTTGCTGATTATTTCTTATTGCCAATCTCAATATTTTCTCCGATCTCTGACGTTTCTTCCTATCTCCCTCAGCCTTTTAACTCTCGTTTTTTAATTTCCTCGCGTTAATGAACTGGGCTCAAGTACCCTACTGTTGGATGACATTGATTACGAGAAGACTCCCCTCTCATTTGGTGAGTTCAATAAAAATTTGGGCTTCTTTCTAATTTATCAAGAGATTGATTCAGCTTAACACAGGCATCTAAGAAAAGTTATCTTCACATTGCGTCCCACACAATCGGGTCGCTGATTATCAGACAAGTTCAACTAATTGGTGCTTTCAACTACGGGGCTCGCGACAACAGCATATTAGCTGATCCTCGTATGATGACAACATAAAGTGACTGAACTGCTCTGTTGAAGGCAATGTTTTGTCCCACTGACTGATAATTTCTGCTATCAGCTAACAACGACATGCGCAGTAAGGCCTTCAGAGTCCTCGACAGACCGCCCAAAACTTCGATTGCCAGAGGGACGAACAAAATTCCTTGTTGAGCACAGCCATTTTCATACTGAGCATATTTTCGATCTTCAGCAGCTTTAATTGCATAGCCAGACTTCTCTGCCGAATGAGAAATAATGTTCGGTTGCAGAGAGGAAGTCACAGTTATGTCAAGAGCAGCAGATTGGCCAAATTTCCAAGAAGGCAGATAGACGCCTCCTGGGCGTGAGTTGTTTTCCGCAATGAGATTGCGTTTTTCAATTACTGGAGACAAATTAGCTGCTGAACAGGCGGAAGCTATGCAATCGCGAACTCTATCGTGCCTTGAAATCACATCTCCCCTTCCATTGCAGGCAACTGCATGGTCACCAAATGTGTCCAATGTACCTGAATTGCAATAAGGACATTTTCTTTCTTGATTATAAACCGCGATCCCGAGCCTGTACTTGACACTGACTTGAAATTCCTTAGCCGAAAGGTGTAGACCAATAGCGGGAATTGGAGGCGCGGCAAGCCACGCGCCGGAATGAGGCAGGCATAGTGATTGGAGTCTTGCTTTTTCCCTGGTTGATGTTTGATTTCTTATCAGGGCAGCAAGTTTTTCTTTATCAAATGCTGTATCTTCTTTTGTTTGTGCGAGTTCCAGACTATGGTGTAACTCTTCAAAAGTGTCAATTTCTGAGGACTTCTACTTGTTATTTTACTGACCAGCTCGTCTGAGGCTAAAATTGAGCCCACAAACGCACTTTTGTATTGTTCTTGTGACTGTCTGACGCCTAGTCCCGACAAACCGATAGGTAAGGAAGACTTTTTCCATGCGTCATCATCAATAATTGAGCCAACGATTTGATCCAACACCTCTCTTTGGCAGTCATCGAAACTTTTCAATACTTCGAGCATCTCGTTCATCAACTTATGAATTTATTCCAGGAATAAATTCATAAGTTGCTTTTAATAAGTGTGAACGCTTGACTGAGTTAGAAGCGTTTTGGAAATCAATTTGAAGCACGCCTTCGTCCATCTGAGCAATAACTATGTTATCGTATGTAATTTTTGACGAATGAATGATTGCTTCAGCGCCTCCGCTACTGCCGACTCCCAATTGCAAACTATCAAATAGGTCAATTGCTCCTGATTTAGCTTCACTTACCAAGCATTTTGCTATGAGGCGTCGCAACACTTCACCAACTGCTATCGGACGCACCCCACCTTTGTTTTAGATAAGCCGTGAGTGAAGAGCAGCAGAGTACTTTGGAAATAAAAGCAGGAAAGAGTCCCCTGCTACCAAAGTCTACAAACTTTGTTATCGCTTTCAGGGCAAGCTCGGACCGATCAGGTGCAGTGCAGTCTACTGCGTGCCGAAGATGTTCTGGAAACATCTTAGAGGGACCGGCTGCAATGTGCTTGCTGAATGTCTTCAGTTGTTCATAAACTACGTTTTCACTAAATTGGAACGCATTGGATGCAGTATCATCAAGCAAACTGACAACGGGTAACAGTTCTTTCGGGTGTAACTTTTCCAGTGCTTTGAATGTAGCTTTGTTATCGGGTGCGAGACCTTCAGAAGCTAAAACTTTAGCAGCTCGTCCAAATTGGCCTTGTAGGCACAACGTTTTCGCTCTGACCGATATTTCCTCAATGATGTTAGTTCTCTGTCTTTTTGATTGTTTCAAGGAGACAGCTTCTGACCAAAGCTTCCCATATTCACCGGCGTTCCAACGATCAAAAAGTTCTGCGAGACGTTGGTCTTGATTGCGCTTTTACTTTTTGCCTCCGCGGTTAAAAGCACGTAGAAAGCATTTTGAAGCAGCAAAAAGTTTTTGCCAATTTGTCTCGTTGTCTGGAGCCTCGAGACATTCAAGAAGAATACCTGATATCAATTGAGACCATCTTGCTCTGAATTTAATAGGAACAAAGCGACAAGTTGGCACGCACTAACTCAATATTGTCAACACTTCTGGCAGTTTGTTACTCTCGGACTTTATTGAAAGATCAACACGTTCAAAAAATGAGTTATTCAACTGACTGAAATCGGTGGAATCGCAGGAGATCAATAGATTGTCTATTTTATTTGAGAGCTCTGTGTTAATTTTCCGACGGCTGCACAACTGCTTTTTGTATTTTGAATAGGCCCAAATTGATTTGGTATTGAACCAAGCGTCGTGCTCCGACCCCCAACCAAAAAATCTTATTTTGGTGTACTGATCGCAGTTTTCTAGTACTTGAACTCTGTAGAGTTTATCTGCGGTATCTGACAGAAAAATAATTGTGCCTGGAGCTACGTGAAAAAACTCTTTAATACATACATTTTGTAACTCCTGATTCAAACCCGTATGCATGTCTTTGCTGGTTTAAGGATTTTGTAGTTCGCTTTGCGTGCCTACATTCGCTACTTGCTTTGCACCACTTCGTCGAAAATTGCATTTTTTAAGTTGTATTTCATTTTGAAAAAAAAATCTCAGGTTGGGGGGAACTCATTTTGGAAAACGACCCCAACGCTCATACTTTAAAAAAAATTAAATTCATGATAACAACTAGCTATGATAACTAATGCATTAAATAAATCTGCTTATAACTCCGAAGAATGCCACTGAGAATTTTAATATCCAGAACTTATCATAAAACTACAAAGAAAAATTAAGTAGTCAAAAATCAAAAATTCAAATAATTTTGCCAGAAAACGGTGTCAAAGCCCTGAAAACCATAATCTATTCTCTACGTATATTATCTATGTTCAAATGCTACCTCTCTCAACGCCATTAGGGCCATATGTGACCCGTCGACCCGTGAATAATGTGATATTGTGGCAAGACAACAAAAAATATTCTCGAAGTGGGCAAATGCACAAAAAACAAAAAAATATGAAAACTCATAGTATCAGAGCCAAAACCCATTACTTAAAAAATAGAATTGCGTAGACGTCTCGAAAAAAGATGAGGCCTCATTTTGCGGAGAGTAGGCTACAAGATGCTAGAAATAAGATAAAAAAAAATTGTCAGAGCTCAAAAATCCATTGTTTTCGGGAAAAAAACCATTTTTTGCAAAAATCCATTGTTTTCTTTAGCCATTACTGAGACTGTCATAAGAGTAGAAAGTAACAATAAAATATAAGAAATTAAAATTTCACAAACAATTTTAGGGAAACAGTGCTGAAGCCATGAAGACCATGAGCTTTTCATGAAATTATAAATTAAATTCATTGGGTCTCATTTCCAAATAAATGGGAAATGGATGAAATGTATTTTATTCAATAAAGCTAGGTTTTACGTTAGGCCTGTACAAGCTAAATTAAACCCTAAACCCAAGAAAACAGCAAAGTACTTACATGCAATCCACTACAGCCAGCAATTCCTCCCCAAATGTTGTAGTTAAACCCTCCAATGTCAACTCTATTGAAAAGAATTTCTTAGATTGTCGAAACTGTAAAAGAGATCGTTTCACCAAATCACCAGTGAAGAATGCCATTTGTATCCATTGGATTACACACGTCACAATCTGTGTCCTTACTTCTACAGTTGAGAGACACTGTGACTTGTGAGTCCAGTTAGGTGTGAACACTATGTTGTCCATGTGAACAAAGCATAGAAGGAGACGCTTGAAGATATGAACCACAGATTCTGGGTTCTTTCCTGGAAAACCGCACTATTAGACAGTTTCAGTTCGAAAAACAACACATTCGTAATTGGTGAATCAAAAATGGAGAAAATGGTGAGTCGCGACAAAGAAGTTCTCTTAATTTAGTTACATGTGACAATAATGTGTGACAATTTAGTTACATGTGACCGCACACCTACATTGTTCTGTACGGTGTAACCAATCCCTTTTACCCAATGCTAACTAGCTTTAATTTACCCTATTCTTAAAATTACCAGAACAACTATTTAGACAACTATATAATTAAATGGCCCGTGGGAGTTGATATGCGAAATCACAGCCAAATTCTAGCTTACATCTCGAACCACTCGCCGTGTTTAATGCAAGATTTACTCAGAGACTTCATCAGGGTCACGTATCATCTACATCAGAAACATAAACGACTAAACGTCGGAAGAATTGCTCTCGAACGACTAGTGGGAGCTCTAATCAATTGCAGCCTGCTTCAGTGGCGGCGAGCCTATATGGGACTAAGAAAATCAATAGTGGGCTTTAAATAACCACATTAGAGGTTAACATATACCACTATTAAGATTTAAAGTGAAAAATGGCACTTGTTTCGGCGCACTTTTCATTTGATTTTTAGTATTAAATTGCCACCAATTGACTTCAGCTGCTTGAAATTGTGATTGAGAGAGAATTTTAGATCACGCGAAACGCAAAAAGTCAAGGGCGTAAAAGTCACTCGAAAAGTCAAAACCGTCAAGCAAAAATTTTGCATACAAAAACATAGCCGGTAGAATACCGGCAACAACTCCAATCGTCGTGCATAATAATCTCTAACCTAACCTTACCTACCTAACCTAAAAATCAGAACATCAAAATAGACAAGAGAAAAAAAACAAAAGTAGCCCAACAAACACATTAAAGTGTTGACAATTTTCTAGGTGCGGAGGGGGAGTGGGGTGGGTGGGTAGATAGGTTGCAGAGGTGGGTAGTGCTGGGGTAGTTGGGGGGGGGGGTAGGTGGGGTAGTTAGGTGAAGGGAGGGGGTAGTTTGGGGGTAGAGGTAGGTGGGGGGGTGTAAGTTGGGGCGGGGGGGGGGTAAGTGGGTGGGGGTAGTTAGGTGGGTGAGTGGGTAGATAGGTTGGGGAGGTGGGTAGTTCTGGGGTAGTTGGGGATAGCTAGGTGAAGGGAGGGGGAAGGGGTAGGTGGGGGTAAGTTGAGGGGGTGCGGGGGCGGTGGGGGGATAGGTAGGTGTTGGGGTGGGGGTTATATAGGTGGTGGGGGTTTTGTGCGGAGTAGTTTAGATAATTTGGGGTGACTTATGTAGGAACAAAAAATCTCAAAATGACCTCTTCACCTTGAACATTACCAGCCGTTCCTAATTACTATACATTACAAAAGAAGCTACTGTTAAAGTCCAATGTTCGAAAACAGAAGTCAACAAGCAAAAACGGAAGTAAATGCTCGAACAGAAAGAAGTCAAAATTCAAGTCATGAACAAACTTGCTTTCTGCTAAAAAAAACATAGCAGGACAAGTCCTGACGTACAATTCAAAGAATTTTCATTGACTAAACAAAAAACTAGACCTAGAATGGACAATGAGTGAATTGAGAAAACTATTTTTTAAAAAAATCAGGTCAAAAAAAAACAGAAGATCAATGTCAAAATGCCGCATGTGAACAAAAAAACCACTAGCGAGAAATGAAAATTTAATTCAAACAAAAAACTAGGACTCGAATGAGCTGTGAATGGATTGGGAAAACCATCTAGAAAAAAATCCGATCCACAAAATCGAAAAAACAGTAAAAATCAGAGTGAAATTGCCGCATGTGAACAAAAAACCACTACCAAGAAACCGAATTTTTGTTCGAACACCGTTTTCTCACTCTACTTTAAAATTAGAGCGAAAAAAGTTCACGCCGCAAAACCACTCGCTTTTTCGCTCCATTTCCTCTTTCGACGTGAGCAAAATGACTACTCAAATTTGACTTCAAAAATCATGAAAATGTGTGAACAGATCTTAAAAAAAAACATAGCAGGACAAGTCATGAAATACAATCCAAGTAATTGAATGAAAGACAGACCTAATGAACCTGACCAGCAGATCAATCGAACAATCCCAGCCAACAAGACAAAATCTCAAAAGTTGAGAAACTAAAAGAATCGAACAAACTAACCAAAAAAACGATCATTGCTGAAACCCTTGAAACTTTTAACTTGAAGGCCAAATATGACTCATTTCAAAATACTCATTAACTCCCGCAAAAACCTTGAAAGAGATGAACCTGCCACTAAAAGTAGATAAACTGGACAAATATGACAAATGCATCAAGAAACTGAGAGAAAATTTAAAGAAAATTTGCAAAAATAGGGCTATAAAAAAGGTCAAAACAATTCAAGACTCTGGAGTTCTGTTTTGTAAACCGTCTACAACATTAAAAAAATTTCGTCGGCCAGTAAAGATAGTTGAACTCAGAGAATGACAAAAAAAATCGAAAAATTTGAAAACAATCGAAAATTTTAAATTGCAAGCTTTATTTTTAAAAATTCCCTACAATTGCAAAATTAGAAAATTGGAAACTATTTTATTGCCCCTAGAAACTATGTAGTAACATACTAGCAAGACCTATTGGAGGTTCCCTGGACCTTGAATAAAAATTTCAAAAATTTAAAGAAAAAAATTGCAACTTTATCAACAAATTGGTAAAAGGTATTAAACCCTAGATGAGGCTTCTTGCCCCACGGGGCTGCAAAACTTGAATAATGACAAAAAATGTCCGAAAATTTGAAAAAAAAACAAAGTTTGATTTAATAAAATTGGTAAAATTCATGAAATTAAAATGTTTACCACTTCATTACCACTAGAAACTATGCAATAACCTATTATTAAACCCCAGAGGAGCTTTTTTGACATCAAAGTCTGAAACAACTCAAAAAATGACAAAAATTTTTAAACAATTTGAAAAAATTAGTATAAATTACCGTGTTTATGTTTCGCGTAGCAAGAAAAAGTGGCCGTAGAAAGCAATTACGTCTTGCAAAGGACCTTTATCAACTTTATTAAACATCAATTTCATACTGGTCTAACAAAAAATCCAAAAAAATGACGAAAAAGTGCCAAAAATTTCATTATTTTAGGCTCAAAAACTCCCAAAAATGACCTTTTAACCTTGAATTACGGCCTTTCCAGTAGCTTCACAACTCTGAGTACTTGAGAGACTACTAAACGCGGGCCTCTAATGAAACTTGATGTCCGCTGAGCTTTACCTGTTTATCCCGTTTGAAAGCTCAAAGGCATGAAAACAAGTGTGAAAACAACTTACAAAAATAAAAAAAGACAGAGCACCAATACAATCCAATTCTTGGATTGTAAAAAAAGACAGCGCCCCAATACAATTCAAATTCTTTGAATTGTAAAAAAATCTGTAGAATCTCAATACTCCTCTTCGAGTCGTAAAAACCTGTATAATCTCAATACTCCTCTTCGAGTCGTAAAAACCTGCAGAATCTCAATACTCCTCTTCGAGTCGTAAAACTTCGTTCAAGAGCAATTAAACACACGGATTTAATCATAGAATGAAGAATTTGCAGCAGCTGACGCAGTGAAAGAAGGACTAGCCTGAAGTGTGGAGTATGCTGATAACATGATGACACGCAGACAGCAGATCAGCACTGAATGTCTTCAAAAGCATAACTGTCATCGGAAACTGCAGCGTGAGTACCGAAAGATCTGGAACACAGTATTGCTCGAATTATAAGATAGCAAGAACCCCCGTTGCAAATTATAGTATTCTTTAAACAAATAATTTAAGATAATAACAAATTTTCAAACAACCATAGCAAAAAAATTTTTGGTTTGTAAAACTTTTATATCAATTTGCAAAACCGGGTGAGTCACATTTCATTTCTTTTGCATGCTTTGTTTCTTTCCCCAAAAAAGAACGTTTGAAAGTTCCTGAGTACCCGATATGTACTCATTAAGGTGGGGAGGGACGAAAAATTGATTTTTGTTTCAATTGAGCTCAAATGAACAGAACCAACCTTGATCATTACAGTCAACGTTGTAAGACTTTAACCCAAGGAGTACAAGCAAGCAATCAGCACCAAATTGGAAGCAACTGCTGGACGCTGCTGGAACTACACAACTGAGTTGCAACACCTCTTCAAATGGCTCTGTGTGAACATAGTTGAATTCCTCACACGGGCACCACTCTTTTCACAGAAAACATGCAGAATTGGACATAGAAATACTAGTAATTATTATTTGGTTCTCTCTTCAAGGCAAATGAAAGTTGAATTAAAGTAATGGTCTATATAAGCATCAGGCACAGTCACTAATAGTTCCCTGAGGTCGATGCCTATATTAACAGATCAATATATTTTAAAAAAACTTCCTGTGCTTGATGTTAATATAGGCATCACCTACAGGGAACGATTAGTGACTGTATTCGATTCCTATATTAAACACTAGTAATTAAAAATGGACTGGTTAACTTTGGCATAGTTCGATAATTATTATCGGTTACTATGATAACTCTCTTCTTATTGTTTGCTTCTTCCTTTTTTATCTTTTTAGAAGCAGCTATGTAGGTGCTAGTGCCAAGTACTATATTGTATGAAGACAGAGTTATCGTTGCAATATCCTTTCTAATAAAGGCTTTTAATTGCAAGTTTTTGCTAAGTGCTATTCGAAGCGCGGGTTCGGTAAAAACGCTCTTTTTCTGCTACAAGTTTTTCAATTCAAGTAATATGGAAAGCAACTGAACTGTACTGAGCACAATCGTCTGTCTGAATTTCAAGATAATAAAATGCGTGCTGTATGAATTTATAAAAGTCTTTTTCAACCAATCAAAATTTAGCATCGTCATATTACGGCTCTTTAGAAAAAGCGGAGGCGATGGGTTTCGAACCTTTAATCTTATGATTATAAACAGGGTTGCCTAGTGTGCTGTGCCAAGTGGGTCTTGATTAGTGGTATTGTCAAAGTCAAGGGATTTACTGGGCTAATTAAGTATAAATGGAAAGCAACATCAATAGTGGTTTGTTCTAAGTTTTTATTGAGTATTCCAGATCAAAATGCTGAAAGTTTACTGTCTGTTTGCTCTTTTGTGGCCTCTTGTTTTGTCGTCTGATGTATGCGAAGAAATTGAGCTGGGGAACGCGACCGCTGTATGTTGTGAAAAGAATACTACATTCCGCGTTGGCCAAGTGGATGTGAGTTTCGTGCCATATCGGAGCCATATGTGTCCAGTTGGTGATGGTGGGATTGAAGATTTGTGTCCTCGATTCTTGCCAAGTGTTTCAATGATGTTCGTGTTGGTCGTGGCAGGCGTAGTAAGCATGCAGTAGAAAAATAGAGACGTGCAGTGTTGTATAAAAATAGATTAAAAATGTCGGATGACGTAGTGATGAGGCTCGATTCGTAAATTAAGGGCCTCCTGACCGCCCACAACTCTCCTTAAATGAGGCATAAGGCTGCTTCGTCTAGGAATGAGGGCTGTTTTTCTGAGTACGTCCAGGTTCGTGGGCTCGCCCTGCCACACGTAGGTAATTTGCACGTAAGTGCGGTAAATGGGCGTCTGTGGTATGCCCATTTTTATAAGCAGGGCGAGCCTCCCGTCGAAGGAGAAGAGTTGTGGGGGGTCAGGCTGATAGTTCATTTTCTCTGCTACTGTTTTCTTCGCTGTTAACAATGAAAGTGGGACTGAATAGATAAAGTGATGAATAGTTTCTTTTTTTTCTGAGTAAGGTTAGAGTGGGAGGCCGTTCATTAGATTTTGTATCAGTATGACAGTTGTTTGATAATCTCTTCGGGTTTATTTGCATTTTTCCCAGGAAGATTAATGTAGTAGTGATCTGTCCACGTTGTGAGGGGAGTAAAGTAATGAAGTAAATCCCTCGGCATGGCAGTAAATGACAGTCACTAATGGAGTTTTCGGAAGTAATTCCCTCGGTATGGCAGTAATTGACAGTCACTAATGGAAGTTTTGGAGGAAAGTAAATTGAGAACAGTGTGATTGACTGCTCTATTAAGAATACGTTATTCAGAATACGTTTACTGCGGAGAGGTCAAACTTTAATAATGGCGTTACTCATCGACTATTGGATCTTTCATCGAAGCTTTGCAAAAACGATTGTAATAACGAAGAAACGGAATATTCTATTTTATCAAAGTATGGACACTAAAAGGTTCGTTAATTACTTATAACAATTTAGGATTTCATAGGCTAGCATTAATATTTTTTTTAAACAGAATTATCGTGTTTAGAACGACACGAGGCAGACAAGATTTGCTAATCGAAATGAACGAGTTCAAACATCAGTACTACGATCGGAAAAAATTAATAAGTCTCGGATGGAAAGAAGTGGAAACAGTCGATGGGCGGGGTATAAATAGTTGGAACTCCTTAAAGAATAAATTAACTATAGAAGGTAAAGGGGGACTGGTTGGAGAGAATGGTTGGCCAAAGGTACCATTGGCAATAAATAATGAAGAAATTGTGGGATTGCAAGAAAGTTTAGTGGAAGGGTTCCGGGGCTGTAGAAATCAGGGCGATGTGTATAATTATGTTAGTAAATTAAAGTTGGAGAGTGGTGATAGCAGGTTGTATCAAGAAGTTGGGTCGTATGCTGGTTTGTGTAATTCAATAGGTTGGACGTTTTGTGTGGATGGTTTGATGAGTGGTGTTTTGCCTGATGGTTTTACTGGTGTAAGGAGAGATGCCATGGTACAATGGAATGAGTGGTGGACGGCGGCACATGTTGAGATTGGGGGTAATGATAGTGTTTCGAAAACGCCGTGTGGTGAGAAATTGTTTCTGATTTGTGGAAGTTATCAGACATCCAGGGATTTTAATAATGTTATGGGTAATCCGCAATATTTTATGGATTTAATTAAGAGGGGTCCTTCTGCAAGTGGTTTGGGAAAGGATGTTTGGTTTTTCATTCCGACGAAAGATAATGTGTTGTGCCAGCCTTCGTTGTGTGCTCATGCTGTTTTAACTTTTACAAAAGGTTTGTCGTTAGTGACGGGCTGGGAGGCGCGTGATCAATCGAACCAAGTTGTTGTCGATCGGACTTTGGGATCGTTTGCTTATGGTGTGCGTAAAGGTGTGGTAAAAAGAATTGTAATATCAAATAAAAATAAAAAGGCAGTGTTAGACTGGGCGAAAGAAAGAGAAGTATCAACTAGTGGTGCTAGTGATGTGACTGAGCATGTGCAAAGTTTCGCTAATAGTGGTCTAATTTTAAAAACAAATAACAAACGAGGTAATCGAAGAAAATGGGGTGGGAAACGGGAAACGAAAACGCAATCGAACGATAACGAGAATTTTGTGTATTCGTTTCTTCCTCCAAAGGATCCTTCAATGGCATAAGTGAGTTGTTCAACTTTAATTTACATTTTTTTTTTGGGTTGGAACTATACTGCCAGGGTTTTTTTTCAAATTTTTTGAGATTTTATTATTTCAAGCCCGTGCCCTTTCAACGTGTTTTGAAAGGATCTTTTTTGTTGATACTGAGCAATCGGTAAGGGTCCTGTCTGTGTTAGTTTGGTTTTGTTTTGGAAAAAAATGATGTTTCGTGAGTTTTTTGGGTCGTTATTTTGCACAGTCGTATGTAGTGTAAGCAATTAATATTTTGACTTTCAATCGCGTGCCCTTCGAAGTGATAACAAGGTGGGATGTTAATTTTTGTTGATAATGGTTGGGAATAGATTGGTTAATAATAGTTTGCTATGTTAGGGGTGCTTGCTCATTGTGCTCACGAGTTGTGACTCACGAGTAAAAAAAAATTTTTTTTTGGACAGAAGTAAAAAATTAAATTGGTAAGAAATTAAAAATAAGAAGAGGAGGCGTTACATTTGAATAATTTGCGGTGTTTATAAAATAAGTACTACATTAAATTAATTGCGACTCATGAAAAAAGATTTTAAAAAAGTATTTCGGATAAAAATTAGAGAAAATTATGCAAGTCTAAGTGAATACACGGATGCCAACAGGGTCGAACTCAATGGGGTCGTCATTGTCCATTTGAATAAAATCCCAGAATTGGTGGGCTAGTTGGGTACCTTGGGATGAAGTAATGAAATGGTAAACGTAGGTGTAATATTCCCAGGTTGTGTAGAAAAAACATTTTTTCGTGAGAAGGCCTGTATGGGAGTGTGCCCAGATCACGATGGTTCCATTTTGTAATATTGCGTATTCGTTGAAAAAACATTCCCTATATTGGATTCCGACTTTTACGCCAACGTTGATGTTGTGGCTGGTGTGTAATTTTGGGGCGATGTCTTCTGGGCCGACGTAATTTCAGATTTGGTCCCAAATGCTTGTCATGATTTTTAAGAAAATTCAAAATTGTTGAGGTGCTAGGTTTTGAGATTTGTAAATATCAGGGAAAGAATAAGTAAATATGGTTTTTTTAAAAAAAAAAATTACAGGTCAAATTCGCCTTCTAAAAATTCTTCTTCGGTGTTCTGTAAGAAATTCAAAAAGGTAAGAAAATTTGGATGATCTGGTTCCAAAGTGATTTTTTTGTCTTGATTATTGTCCAAGAAGTTAATCCAGAAGCATAAGGTATTGCAGGGGGATATGAAGTATTCAGAAAAGACTGCAAGTTTTATATCAAAATCAGTGAGAAAGTATGCATAAAGTGGAAATTGGGTTGGAATTGGAGAGATGTAAGGAATGGTGTCTTCTGATTGGTCAATTGTGGTGAAAGTTGGGGTTGGTGGATAAGACATAAGATAAGATTTTTAATGGAATATAAATGCAAATGTTTGAGGAAATTTACATGGAGTCATCTGAGAATGGAATGGGTGATGGTGGAAAAATTGGAATATAATTTAATTCAGTTGAATTGTGGTCTGATGTAGGGTCAGGGCTTTCGGGACTTTCAGAAATGGTTGGTTGCGATGGTTCTACTGCAACTGGTTCTCCTTCTGAGTTAAGGTAGAAATTCACATTAATATAATTATTTCCCGATTGTATACATTGTAGAATTGTTTGCCATACGGCTGATGTCTCATTCACTGTAAGGGGGATAAAAGAAATTGAGTAAATATTGTTGACAATATTGTCTTGTTGCATGTTAATACTGATTAGTGCTTCACGATCTGTAAAAAAGGCAATGCTGTATTCAGTAATATAAGCTGGCTGGCCGTTGAATGTAGTGTTGATGCGCGGCTCAACTTTAATTCTGAAGTGATATACTGGATTCATTATAAAATGTTTGAAATAATGCAAAAGGTAAAATTTTAGTTGTAGGAAAATTGTTTAAGTTGTTTGAAATAATTTCCAAGTTTCTATCCGCGAAGAAATTGTTATAGGTTGAGAGAATGAACAGTTAGCAATAAAGAGTGTTGCTGGTAGTTAGCAGGCAGAAAGTAGTTTGAATGATTGATAGTGTTGCGGGGGAAGTGGGGGAAATTTGACATTTCGATTAATTGGGATTGTGGGGAATTATCCCTGGTTGGGTTGATTAGTGTTCCATTATAGGCTGTCATTGTGATTGATGGACAGTTCGCCTTCCGGGTTAATGGATTTCCTTCTTTTTCTCGGTTTGACAGATAACTGATAAGTTTCCTTCGGGAGTTGCATCTTATTACTCCGTTGTTTAGTGCGTCAGTATAAATTCTTTATAAAAATAAATTCGTCGGTGGATAAAAAGGTAGGGAGCAAATCCCCGCCTTTAACAATGGAGGTTTAAGGGGAATTGCTCTGTAATTTTTCTTTGTTGATTTTTCTCAAAGAATAATTGCAAGTAATGAAAATTTTGGTTAAATACTCGAGTAATATCAAAATTTTGAATTAAGTTTTCGCAAATATAATGGTGGGTACTTTGCCGATGGAGGATAGGTCCCTCTGGTTTATTTAGGGCTATTATAAATGTTGTTCATTAATAATTATTTTTTTTTTTTAAAAAAAATTTATTTTTAAATTTTGTTTTCCTTGCTCAGTGCTAACACAAAATTTCTAATTTGCGGCAGAGTAGAAGTGAATGTAATTGATAACTTTTAACAAGTGACTTAGTTCAGTGGTTAGTATCTCTGGCCGTTGAGCTAGGGTTCCGGGTTCGAATCCCGGCGGGTTCCCGGTGCTTCCATAATGTGGGAAAATCTGGGAAAGGGCAAAGGGGTGTAAGGGTAAGCTAGGGTAAGGGTAAGGGGGTAGAGAAAAGGGGAAGGGTAAAAAAAATTTAGCTTTTTTTTCCTTTTTTGATTTATAAGCTGTTTTTACGGACCACGCGGCCGTCCCACTTAGCGCAGTTGGTAGCGCGCTGCACTCTCATGCTGAAGTTGAGGGTTCGAGTCCCAGTCAGGTTTTTTTTTTTTAAACGTTCCCTGTATTGATCGTTCTGAGAGGGTAAGCTCCGTAATGGGATATCGGTGGGTGTTCTGGTATATGTGTATAGATGGGCTGACTCGGTGCGGCAGGCCTGTTGACATGATCAATTTTGATAGTTGGTTCTTCGTTACGTTTTAGTCTCCTGATGTAGTCTCTTAGGAATGTGTAAGGAGTGCGAGGTTTATTTATGTTTTCTTCGTTTTGGTTTTCGAACTCAGTTTTAATTTCGAGTGGTAGTACTAATTGGCATTTGTGCAGGGGATGTTCTTGTAGGTATTCATAGTCATTTAATGCGACAACTTGTACTGGTTTTGTTTTTATTCGCCGTCCTTCGTGTGTTATTCGGAAAGGGAAACGTCGGTGAAGTTTTGCCCATTTGTGTAAAAGATGCGAATAAGTTAGATGTAGTAATACGCTAATCAAGAAGGATAAAAATCCGAAAAGAAGAGACATTTTCCATGGTATGTACTGTTCGAATCGGTGTTCGAGTTCGGGCTTGAATGCTCTTATTCTTTCTAAAATTGGTTCGGCCATTTGTTCTATTGATTTGCTGTTTGTTCGCCGTGTTTCCATTTGTTTGAACTCTGGTTGAATTTGCTGAAGAATTTGAATTTGTGCCTCAGATCTTGATGAGAAGTTTGGTAGTTCATCCAATGGGGGCAGTAGTTTAAAGAGTGTACTTATTGGATCTGGCAATTGAAAATCTAACCGTATTGCCGGTACTGTGTCACAAGCAGTGAGGTCTGAGCGAAGATGAACATTTGGTCCTCTAAGCTGTTTTCCACATCCCAGTGTGATGATACACACTCTGCACCCAGGATGCTCAATTCTTGCCAATGGATTGCTGCCATTACCAGCGCTTTCGATGAGTGTATAATCGTCTTTGGACGATGTTATTAACCAACGACCGAAGCCGAGATTGCGTGCTTTTTCAGTCAACGGCAATTCTACTACATCCAGTTGACAGCGTTGCAATGCAAGTAGCTCGTCATCGTGGTAAAGTAAAGTAGCCATACAGGACTGATAAGTCTGTTCTGTTGGAATGGCTTTGGTGCATATTGCGTATTTTTGGGATCCGATACAATTTGCGAGCTCGTCTTCATCGATAAACGCTAGTTCTTCTCCGTCGTCTGAGACGGCCATGTATTTGGCTTCAAGTCGCCAAACTAAAGCTTTACCCGTATCCCCGTCCGGCATTGGGATCGGAATGGCATGCAATACGTTCATAACTGTACTTTTTGAAGCCATTGGAATTGCAAGTGTAAGTATAAGACCTGCATCAATTGCCTCGACTTGTGTGACTAATTTCGTTTCATAGTATGAGAGAATCTCTTGGATTGGTACGGCTAGAGATAATCGATCCTGTTGTCCATTTTGTTGCAAATGAACAATCGTAAGAATTTCATGCAACTGCTCCCTTGGGACTAATGACATTGGTAATAGCTGAATCATGAGAGGCGTCAAGGCATTCAGTATGTTGATTCGAAATGTATAAAGGGCCGATCGGTATGTTTTGATGTTAGCAAGTATTGCTTGAAAAATATTGCTAAGTACAAGACTATGTTGATTGATTTGTTCTCTTACGTATAAGTATTGGATGCAGTTTCTCATGTGGTGCACGTTTTGTCGTAACGCCTTGAATTGTCCTTCAGCAAGTTCCCAGTTCCTGTTTTGTGTCTCTATAATTTCGTTCTGGGCTTCTTTGATGGCTTTCAGTTCACCTGATACAAAATAGAATTTTTCATTGTTTTGGATTGTTATTTGTTCAACATGATCGGTTAGGTATTGAAGATAAGCCATTGCTTGTCTGATGTTTTTCTGGTTTCTAGCCACTCTTTTGTCGCATCCTCCAAACACTGATTTGATGAAGCATAGTAATTTGTCGCCTGTTCCTATTCCAATTCCAAGCACTGCGGCTGCTGCTGCTGCGGCAGCCGCACCGCGGGGTTGTCTTTGCAGTGTTGTAGAAGTTTGACTGTTTGCTCTTAGTAGTGTGTTCATTTCCAATTTGAGGTTTACAATGTCGTGTTGGGCCTGTTGGTTTTCTATCATTGTTTGTTGCGCTATCCAGTGGAGGCCTGCTGTCGAGTCAGTCATATTTGTGAAGTTCAATGCGCATCCATAATTTTCTGAAGTCCACATTTTGTCTATCTCTTTTGTCAGGTTGATCAGTTTGTCTTCCACTGTTTTGTTATATATTGGGTAGGGGACCAGGATTTCAGTTTTGACAAATTTTTCTGTCAATAGAATTTTCTGATGAAGGTTGAATAATACTCCATCTTTTGTTGCCACCGATGGTTGGTTCGTTTTTATCAGGGGTAAAAGCTGTAGTAAAAATAATACGGTATTGAGCATTTTGGCTAAATAGGCTTGTTTGTGAAATTCAATTAGAGTCTTTGTGCGACTGATTTTCAGGTACAGAGTTGTGGAAAATGATTTGAGCTGTATCTTTTTTCCTTTTAAATTAGGATTTTTTTTGGAGTGTTTTCATTGGTTGGTGACGTATCTAATGTGTATGTATAATAGAGAATTGGTGCTCAATTCCTATTGGCTGTCATCTTCGAAGCCAAAAGTTTGGTGAAGGTTTCCGTTGATCTCCCGACGGTGAAGTGTTAGCGGAACAATTCTTCGTCTGTTTTGAAGCGTTGGGCCAAGGTCCGCTAGTTCTCTGTTGGATACTCTTTGAGGAAGTGGTGAAGATGTGCTTGGGTTATCGTGTTGAGAAATAGCACTATTGCTCTCGTTATTTTCAATTTGTGAAATGTTGCCTCCTATAAGGGAGTGCTCATTGTTCTCGTCGGATATCGGTTGTTGGACATCATCGCTTGAGGTTGTATTGTTGTAAATATCGTTGATCGAGTTGGTCCGGTATAAGGTTTCGCCTGTAGTGTCTAATATTGGGGGCGTGTAGACGGGGCTATTAACGTCACCAAATAGATCGCCAAGATTTTCAGATGAATCGAACGTGAAGTCATTGAGACTCTGGTTTCGCGACTGTGCGCTTGTCGCTTGTGAGTCTGCAATGCTCTCATCGTGATCAGTTTCTGTTGTATCAATTGTCAGGTTTGGGTCTGGGATGTGGTCAAGTGGGAAGTAAGTTATGACTTTTACCTGTTCTTCCTTTGCTTTTTCTGATGGTTGCAAGAGGTTATATAGCGAGTTTTCTCGGGCCAATGCCAGATTATCATTTCTGCGAAGGTTGTATCGTCGATTTGAGCCAAAACGACTGTCGGACGGTAAGAAGTTTGAGTTGTTTGAGAAGACGTAGTCTCCTGTATCAATTGATTCTGGTGTTTCTTGCGTGTTTGCGCTTGGAACTGAGCCTTCCACGAAGAATGCATCTTGGTCAAACGTCGGTTCGTGTGTCATATCACGAAATTGTATTGGCGGGTCTTCAGAAGAAAAATTAGCTGTTTGGATGTTTGAGTTGAAAGAAACTGACTGGGCATCTGGTGTTGTTATGGGTAGCTGCATGTTGTCTTCGTTAATGTGGTGCCTGACTTGGTTGTCGAACAGCTGTGGTTCTCTCTCTTGTTCTGGTATGGTGGGATCTGCTTCAAAGTTTTCGGGGTATACATGTTCGAGGTCTTCTACTTGATATTGAGGTTTCACAGGTCGAAGTCTCATTCGATGGATACATTGCGTGTAATTTGTGTTGGTTTTGCGTACAATGTAGTTTGCATTCGTTTTTCTACTCTGTATAATGGTATCCACCTGCTTTGCTGTTTATTCATCACTGCTACCTGTGTTGTGCTTTTTGGGTCAAGGATCAGGCAGTATGATTTGGGTTTTAGTGGTGTGGCGTTGGCTTTTCTGTCATAGTACTTTTTATATTTCAGAAAAGACGAGATAAGGTTGTCTTTTACGCTGGAGAAAAGCTCCGTAGTTTTGTCTTGTAGCTCTTTAATGCAGTCGTATTTTGGGTGAGACTCCCATAATTTTGTATTCTGAAATCTGAGGTCCAAAGGATTTATCGGTGTTCTGCCGTGAAAGACGTCAGATGGAGTGCACCCAAGAGCTGGTGCAAATGTTGTGTTGTGTATGAATACGGCAATGTCAACGTATCTATGCCAGTCCGAGGAAGTTTGGTTTTCATTAATTCTCAAGATTTGTTTGAGCGGTGCGTGGTTTCTTTCAAGTAAGCCAATGGTTTGCGCATGTTTCAGTGTGCAATGTTTGAGCTCTACCTCCAATAGGTTTGCTAGTTCGCTCATTAGTTCGGATGTAAACGCAGTACCAAGGTCACATATGATTCTTGAGGGAATGTAGGAGTGTCTCAGAAAAATTGAGACAAGGGCTCGTGCTACGATGTCTGCGTCGCCTTTCATAAGAGGTGTGGCGAAAAGGTACTTCGAGAACACGTCAATACCTGAGAGAATGTACGTGTAGGGAGAAGGGTGCATCTTTCCCACCAGATCTATTAGTAAAAGGTCTGCTGGAAAGTTTTGTAGAGACGAAAGTGGTTGTAATGGAGGTTTCAATGCAGATGTTGGTGCTGGTTTTGTTTGCAAGCATGTGAGACAGTTTCTGATATATTCTGTTAGGCGTTCAGTGAAGTTCGGGAAGTAAAATCGTTTTCTGAATTCTGCTATTGTCAGTGAGACTCCTTTGTGCCCACTCCAAACACTGTTATGAATTCTGTAGAGTACTTCCTTCTGTAAGTGCGACGGGACGCAATATTGTTTAATAAATTGGTTTCCAGTGTGGTTATAGAACTTGCGATGAAGGACGCCTTCTGTTATCGATAGTCTTGGGAATTGCTTGAGATACTTTTTTAGGTCACTGGATAGATATTGTCCTGTAGTCGGTGAACCTCTCTCAAACCAGAGCAGTACCCGTTTGATATCTTTGTCTTGTTGTTGTTCGGCACGCAGGTCTAAAGGTCCGTGCCCGTGAGTGACGAATTCATCCAATGGGTTTTGTTCATGCATGGCGTTTATTTGTTGCGTTGCAGGTGCAAGAATTTGCAGTTGAACGTCAGCTCGAACACTCATAGGATCTTCTCCGCTGGTTTGTTTTCTCTCAAGTAAGTATGTTTTCATAATTTTGGGGGTATCGTCATTTTCTGAGCTGTTCAGATAACTGATTGAATTGTCAGGTGTATCTGCTGCTGTGTTGATTTCGATTTCGTGCATCGGTATGCGTGAGTTGATGCGTAGCTCGAGCTTTTCTTTCGGGTTTATGTGTATTCTCGACAGATAGTCCGCTGCTAAATTGGCTTTTCCGGGTATGTGTCCCAGTATGATGTCGAAGCTGAGCACATGATCGAGAGCATTCCAAAGTGTTGGCGGTATGATTTTTGTTTGAAAGAACCGGGTTACTGATCTGTTGTCTGTCAAAATGAGAATTGGTTTTTTACATCCCCATATAATATTTGCAAAGGTGTCTAGGGCAAAGTGAACTGCGAGGAATTCTTTCGCATATACCGAAAGTTTGAGTTGGTTTGGGTGGAAAATTCTAGATCCAAAACTGACGGGTGCATAAATTTTCAGTTCCTGATTATCATCATTTGTTGTGTAGTCTTCTATCATTAGTACGTATCCGGCTGCGTAAAAGGATGCATCGGCCATTATTACATATTGCTGGTCAACTTTGGGTAATCTGAGTGAAAGGTCACAGGCTGTTCTTAGATCATTTGTGAGCTTTTGCAGCATAACTTGGTGTTCTTCTTCTATCACGAAATTGGTGTCTTTCTTAAGTAAACGATAGAACGGTAAAAGTTTTTCAGCAAATTCAGGGATAAAGGCTTTGTAAAATGGAAAAAATCCGATCATTCGTTTGACTTGTTTTGGGTTTCGCGGCATTCTGAATGTTTTCAGAAAAGTTGTAATCTTCTGTGTAATTGGTGTGAGACCCTCAGAGGTTATCGTATTACCAAGGAATTGTATTTCTCTGAGTCCAAATGCGCATTTGTCTGTTGCGAGTTTCATTCCTGATTCTCGGATGCATGTAAAGACTGCTCGAAGTTTTTGCAACATGTCATTTGTGTCATGTGCTCCGATGCCAATGTCGTCGACGTACTGAAAGCATTTATCCGCTGTTATCACGGGGTTCAGGTTTTGACGCATGAATGAGCTAAAGGCGCTGACACTTCTGCTTAGTCCTTGGGCTAGTCTTTGAAAAGCATATGTTCTCGATGCGAAGTTGAAGGCCAGTAACTGTACTGATTGTTCATCTGCCATTGGTACAGAGAAGTAGCCGTGGCTGCCATCCATCTTGCAAAAGAGTTTCTTGCCGGCTAAGTGGGTGCCTGCATCTGCTAGTGTAGCTATCGGGAAGTTGTTATTGTTGTAGTCGTTTCTAATGAGATGGTTTATTTTTCTTAGATCTACTAATATTCTGAGCTTCCCGTTTGGCTTCCGTTTTGCAAATATTGGAGATGAGTAGCGGCTGAAGGGGAGCGTTGTTATGACTCCGTAGTACTGGAAAAGGGCTAGTTCAACCAGCAAATCGTCTTTGAGATGGATTGAAATTCTTTGAGTTTTTGAGTATACAGGTCTGTTTGTGTCTGGTGTCAATTTGACTGAGAATTTGTGAGTGTAGCCAATGTCAAGGCGGTGCCTTGTGAATATGTCATTGAATTCGACTAGAAGCTGTTCTGTTCTTTCTTTATCTTTGTCAGAGAGTACGCTGTCGCTCCATTTGAATGCGTTAAGAAAAGTTTTCCTGTCTTCGTTTCTCGAGAGTGGTTGAATTGCTTCAAGATTTTTAAATTTAACAAGTTCGTCATATATGCGTTTTTCAACTTCACTCATCTTGGATGTGTCGGGATTGGTTTCTGGGGTCGGAAACCAGAATCCGTTTTCGTGTTTTATTGTTATATGATTTATTTCGCCTTTTGCTGTTCTCTCTATAGATTTTTCTATTTGCTTTATTGTTTTCTTTGAGTCGCTTGATGGGAAAAGTTTTGGTTCAAGTGGTATCAGGTAGCGTGCTTGCTCTGGTGTGATGATTTCGAATGTTGCTACTGGAGAGTCTTGTCTAATGTGAAGTGGAACTTCTGTTGTATTGATTGCAAGTAGGGTGGTTGTTTTGTTTTTTGTAAGTTTGTCAAGCGTGCTTGTTAGACCAAGGCCCATTTTTTCAAATTTGACAGTAGGCTCTACGAGTCCAATTTGTTCTTGTGCATCAGTTTCCTCCGATGGGATTAGTTCCAGGGATTTTTGTTCCCCAGGTGAGAGCGTATAGGTTGTTTTGGTTTTGAGCATGATTTTTTTTCGGCTGTTGAGACGTTTTTGTTTGTTGTTACCTTTTCTGTGCATTAGATTTAGCTGAAAAGTAAATTCTGGTGTTTGGAGCAGTCTGTTGTGGGCATCAATAATAATCTCATTTATCAAAGAAGGGAAAGCCAAGAAGGATAGCGGAAAGTGTTTCAAACACCATGAACTGTTCCTCAAATTGTAAGTGGCCAATTTTGAATGTCAGTTGGACTGTAAATAAAATAGGTGATTGGTGTAGGAAAGCTGTGGAAACGTTTATTTCAGGAGGATTTGTTTTTTCTGGTTTTTGGTAGAGGTTTCTGCTTATTTTATCAAAATGTTTCTTTGACATGGCGCTACTGAATGCGCCAGTGTCTGCTACTGCTTTCATTATTAATGTTTCGAACTGTAGAGGTATTATAAATACATTTTCGCTATAGTTTGTCATGCTATCTGGTATATGTTGTAGAAAAACATGCAAGTTATTTAGTTTTTTGATTGCTGATTGAATGGCATATTTCCATCGCGGTATGCTGGTTGAAGTTCTGGACAATCTCGGGCAGTGTGCTCATTGCTAGCACATGTTCTGCAAAATGTCCTCATTGGTGTAGGAGATCTTACGGTACGTCCATTACTTCGGTCGTTTTGTTGGAAGTTTGTTCCTCTCGAATAATTTCCTCGACCTCTCTGAAAGCTTCCACGGTTACGTCCTCTGCTGTTGTAGTTGTTACTGTATCCTCGGCCATTTTGGTTTCCATTGTACTGGTATGTTTGTCTGTTGTAGTTGTAGCCTCTGTAGTTATTTCCTCTTCTGTAGCTAGGGTACTGAGTACTCTACACGCGTTGATGCGGTGGCTGTGCTACTTGCATTGATGCTATGCCTGCCGCCATTATGCTTTCTATGGCTTGGGCCACAGCAGGGTTTCCCGATGCGTTTAGTGTATTGAATGCCGTGGTGTATTGTGGTTCGGGGTTTATCTGATCAATTCTGACTCGTCGTTTGATGATAGCGCATAGTTCGTTTACAGTGATGTTGTCATTCTCTTTCAGCAACACTTTCTTGTACTTGAAGGGCATGCCTTGAATGAATTGTTCTCTTATTCGTCTTGTTCTTTCGTCAGTGCGGTCTATGTGAGCTGCAGGATCGTCCACAATTGCGAGGTTGGCGAGGCGTTGCAGATCTGTGAGGAAGTCATCTGGTTGTTCTTTCACTGGATCAAACTTTCTCGATTGCAGATCGAGCTCAAAGTTTCTTCTTTGGTCTGCTCCTGCATATCGGTTGCGTAGTTGTTCAAGAGAATCGTCTAGATCGTTTCTTGTGTTTTCGGCGAGTCGAAGGTAATAGTTGAGTGCATTACCGGCTAAGTGTAGGTGAAGATATCTTGCACGTTGGTGGTTCGCTTCAGGAATTCTAGATACAGCAATGCTTGCTCTCAGTAGTCCTTCAAATTCAGGCCAGTTTTCGTTTGGTAATCCTGAGAACCATTTCAGATGTACGTGAGGCGGACTTGGATCTGCCATTTTCTTTTAGTCAGTTTGTTGTCTAAGTGTTTCTGTGGAAAGAGCAATTTGTGCGCTTCTCCAATTTAGCTGTGTCACAGAGTTTGCAGTTTAGGCTATTTGGTTGGTCTTTTTTGTTCTTCGCTGCAAGTTTTTTACTTTTCTGTCGATTGTTTTTTCGTTGAAGAATACGAACGGGTTTCTAGGATGATAGCCTTCCAATAGTGTCATAGAAGGACTGTTGTGGCTTGCGTTGTATTTTTTTCTTTGCTAGCAAAACAAAGAGGTTGATGCTCAAATAATTTTGAATGGGTAAAGTTGGTTTGTGCTTGTGGTTTGGTTAATTTCTCGAATTCGGTAGTTTTGAAAGAAATTGTAAAGTTCTGAGTTTTTTGTATTACGGATCCGTTTGATGTCGGTTTGATTGTCTTCTTGTGCGATAAAATAAAGGCTGATTCCAGTGTTTGTTTTTCTAATGATTCGAAGATTGTAAGTTGTTCCGTTAATGGCTATTTCCATGAGTTGCAAATTTTTCTTTCTTTTTAACAGAAGTAAGCGTTCAACATCTCTGTCGCCATATGATAACTCTCTTCTTATTGTTTGCTTCTTCCTTTTTTATCTTTTTAGAAGCAGCTATGTAGGTGCTAGTGCCAAGTACTATATTGTATGAAGACAGAGTTATTGTTGCAATATCCTTTCTAATAAAGGCTTTTTATTGCAAGTTTTTGCTAAGTGCTATTCGAAGCGCGGGTTCGGTAAAAACGCTCTTTTTCTGCTACAAGTTTTTCAATTCAAGTAATATGGAAAGCAACTGAACTGTACTGAGCACAATCGTCTGTCTGAATTTCAAGATAATAAAATGCGTGCTGTATGAATTTATAAAAGTCTTTTTCAACCAATCAAAATTTAGCATCGTCATAGTTACTCTTTCCTCTTTCCATGAGCAACATTTGTGCTCATTAAATCGTGAGAACAGACTGAGTGCCGTATTCAAATTACTAAACTTATTGATATAAGCTTATACTGCCAGTTGCAAAAAAAATTTGCACATGGAGGCAGAGATAAGAAAGATCAGTAGCAGTTGGTAGACTGTTTAAAAGCGGTTGTGGAAAAAACCCACTTCATTTTAGATTGAAAAAAACCCACTTTACTCTTAAAGAGCTGCGCATTTAGCGCGTTTGGCCATGCCTCAGCGGCCCGTGGGACTTAATATGAAACTATCAAAAGCGTCAAATTATCACGACCGAAATTCAATTTTAAAATGGGGGTTTATTTCGTGGGGTCTATTTCCTAGACCCTTTAAAAGCTACGGGCGTTTTCAATAGCAGCCCCACGAAATAATAGAACCCCCCTTATGGTATATATGCTCACTAACTCAATAATGGGAAAGACCTTAAACCCCTATCACAGCTTTCGTTTTTGAGCAATTAACTTAAAAATCAAAAATAACGAAAGTCACCCATCCTTAAAAAATATAATGAAGTACATTACCTTTGTCTTCCTCCTGCTCAGAGTGGACAGAGTCCGAAGCAGCACAACTTCGAGCAATTGTGTACTTCAAGAACGGAGCCACCAACTGAAGAAAAAAAGTAAATTAAAAGAAAGCCCACCTCGTCCCTAAAAAAGTCGCCAGTCAACTCTAAGGAGCGGCCAGTGAACTCATATAAACATATACATGAATCTACGCATCGAAAATCAACAAATCAATCGCTATTGCAGTATATCGAAAACAAAACTGCAGAGGGAAGAAAAGTTGATTTTCAATGCATAAAATTCCATTCTTATGATTGCAAAAAGTCAGCTCCTGACTGCCATCGAAACTTCAGTAACCAATTAAATCGATTTTCGGTAATAAGTATATTATATCAAGATACAGCGAGAAACTTTTTGACAGCACTTGAAAAATTCAAGAAAAATGAAATACCAAAAACTTTTTGTTTTTCTGCTCACCTAGCTAGGACTCTAAAAAAAACAGTTCAATAAAACCTTTCTGAAGAGGTGTCCGATATCATCCATATAAATGCAGATGAGTCTCCACCAACACTGAACTCGTCTGACCTCCAGGAACTCACTGCAGTCACTCAGGTCACTAGGGTTGAGCAGAGGACACATCAACAAGGTCACCTTCTCGTTGAACGCAAGATCACCTGCAGTGCGACTTAGAATACAAAAGGCCAGATCCAGCCAATCTTGTTAGCCCTCATAGCAAGTATCAATTTCCTTTTCAAGGCTTGAAATGATACAAAATGGTATGATGAAATATCACAATAGCTGATTTCCAAAGGTTGCAACCATCTCTCGATCACAAGGGATTTCAAAACAAATTATCGGCGGTTCACTAGTTGTTTAAAACTAGGATGGCCCCAAGAAACAACATGGTAAACCCGCGCTTTTTTCTGGTGAGCATGATTAAATTTAAGCGATCAGAGAATATTTATCAACCAGCAACATGCGTATGCTGTTGTTCTTTTTGTAGCAGCCAGAGAGAGCTGCGTTTAGAGGCAATCTCGGCCAGTTCGATTGCGAATTCTCAATGGACCCCATATACACATTTTGACTTCTCTTTGCCCGCATCGCAGCGCAAAAAAAATAGTATTAAACAATCTCTTAAATTATTTTTCACACACTACAGTTGTAAATTTTATCATGCGCTAGAGCCAGCACAACGGTAAGCATAATAAGGAGAACCAAAAACCAGCGAATTAAAAAATTTCAGAGCAGGAGGTATAGGGAGAGGCAATCGACTAAGATAGCCCATTAAAAATTACAAAAAATCCTGACAGCAGAAAGTCAATCGAAAGTCTCAAAAGGAAAGCGGAAAAAAATCATCGAGAAAAATGGAAAAAGACACAGCAAGTTTTCATCATTCCAGCTCAAGCTCCCGATTTTATAGTAAAACATCACATATACTATAAACATGAGTTCAGACACAAAACATTGGGTTCCTAAAAACAAAATCAGAGTAAAAAAATATCTACTCTGAGTCAACTGGTTAAAAACAACCAGAGAAGATAACTGAAAAAGAAATATAACTTTGAGAAGAAATGCATGCTCGGTCTCGGAAATTCGGAAAAAACGTTTTAAAACCACGCAAATTGTTTGCAAAGTTAAAATGGATCAGATCTGCAACTGAAGTCTTCATCAAAAACAAACAAACAGGCAGTTGATGATGATGTAGTCTTGTTTTTTGAGTAAAGTTTACTGCATGAAAAATAATATGTTCAGCTTAAACCCCATCAGCAAGGTTGGCTTTACATGCGATTCAAACATCCATGCAAAGAATAAAATGGAAACGAATTGTGTCAAGAAAAAGTCAATGGAATGCCCAATAAAAGAAATTGGAATGACCAATAAGAGAAGATTGAATTTTAATTGAGGAGCCAAATTTAAAAAAAACAATCAATTGAAAGAAAATCGCAACTAATTGAAACACCCCTATATGATGACAAAAAGGAGAGGCACAATCAACCATCTAATTGTCAAATTCGACCTCTCCATTTCAGTATAATACTTCGCTTCCGAGTCTTACAACACTGTTTTAGAAGGAAAAAGACCTGCGAAGAATTTTTAAAAAGAAAAACCACGCCAAGCTGAAAACCCACAACTAAACAAAAGTCGAACGTGAAATGAACAAAAAAGACATTAGAAATTTGCAGAGTGGAAACGGATATTTTGATGCTGATGATTAAAGGAACACAGAAGCGAGAATAACAAAAAGCACGAAACTGAAGGGCATGGTAAAAATTTGGCCCAGACTTTCTTGAAATCTCTACTTAAATCGCTTAAAAATGTAGAAAACAATCGTTGAGATGTTCAAGTTTACATTTTTAAAATGTTTGTCTTATAAAAACAGCTTTCACTGCATGATATCCTAACGATTCTAGAAAGCCTAATAAATTTACCTATATACGTTTGATCCAAAACTCCTTTAAGTGTCTGAAACATTCGAATTTCAAGGTTTTTTCCAATATAACCCCTTCAAAATTATAGCCCCAAATGTGGGGGAGGGAGGTGTAAAATAGGAAAGTTTTCGGATCTTTTACGTTTGTGCCTCTCGCAGTACTTCATGCTGCACCCCAGTTACCGACCCAATAAATCAATATGCAAAAATATGGCACAAGCGCTAAGAATATGCACCCACTAAGCTTTTTTGGACGGCACGAACTAATTTTTCTTATGATCATGTTTCAGCGGCTTCCTTATAAAATCACTTAAAAATTTTTGAATGTTTTCCGTTTGTGCCCCCCTCCCCCGTACGTTATGCTCCCCCCAGTTACAGAGCACGTGTCATTACATGTTAACTCATTATGTAAAAAAATATGGCACGTGCTTCTGGGGGGTGCAAGTAATATGCACCCACTAAGCTGGGGAGGGGGGCACAAACGGAAAAGATCCGTCTTTTTTAATGCAAATTTTTCGCTTAACCGTTTTTGGCTCTTTTCTTCTAGAACTTTCTTTGACTTCTCAAATGACTTTCACGCCTTCGTTCTTCGTTTTTGAGTGATCTTTATTGCTCTCACTCTGAAGTAAGCTTGTTGCTAATATAAAATCGATTGCAACATAGCAAAAAAGAATATGCACCCAGTAAACTGGGGGGGGGGGGGGTGCAAAAACGGAAAAGATCCAAATTTTCATTCAAAACTGACTTTGAGCAAGTCAAAATTTTGTACAAGTGTTGTAGCAGTACATTTTTAAAGCGCCGTTTCAGACTTGTTCATCATTTTGACACGTGCCAAATTGACCAAGACTAACGACGGTACCAAATTTAATTGAATGATGCAAATATGAATCATTCAGCGCTTAGAGATTTTGATGACAAGATTTTAGAGTACATCCATAACAGTATCGACCTGAACAGGCAGAGAAGATCGCACGAACGAAACTAAATTTTCAGTACTTCAGTAACAAATTTATTTATTATTGCTAGTGACGAATTATTATCGCCAGCCCGATAAACGAACAAATTGGAAAAAGCATCACTCACTGATTTCGACAGATTCTCTCATTTGAAGGTTTCACATAAAACACTCAAGCTCTTTACCATTAGCCTTTCCCCGCCTTCAACCTATACCTAAACCTAAAGACTCCCATTTAATGTAATAACAGCGTAGTAAAGCCGGGTCTTTGCCATCATAGCCCCTCCTGGAATTATTTACCATGATTGGGGTGGGGGGGGGGGGGGGCTATATGTTATACGATCACTATACGAGGGGGGCTATAATGGGAAAGACCAGTAAAGCCTTAATTTGTGTGTGTTTGTGTGTGTGTGTGTGTGTGGGGGGGGGGGGGGGAGGCTACAGTGGGGTATAATTGGGAAAACGCAGGAATCAGGAATCATTTTCCAATTAAAAGGGTTTTCATCTGAGTAACGAGCTTACCATTTTTCTTGCCTGGTCAAAAGGCTACATTTATCAATAATGTTAACCTTGGCTTCCATTAGCGGCATAAGCTAACTGCACCGGTAGACTGCACGTAAGACGGGTCTTTCCCATTACAGCCCCCCCCCCCCCCCCAATGAAATTATAGCCCCCATTATGATATAATTAAAATGATTGGGGAGCTATAGATTATCTGACCACTACGTTGGGGGTTGGGGTATAATGGGAAAGACTCCTAAAGACAACAAAGAGCCGAAAGGTCTTTTATGCAAGTTTTTTCGTAAGTATATAGAAGTATATAGTAGGTATATAGAGAACTATGTTTCGGTCGCTATAACTAGCATCAGCGTGATTAACACAAGGTATGGTATATTCAGTAAATGATGTCAGCTGAAGCTTGAAATTAACAGAATACAAATCAACAAACGAAAGATAACCAAGACAAATTTAGCAACCACGAAGCGTGAACACATAAGTATGAGGCGGTCGGGGGCAGGCAAGAAGGAGCAGGCGGACATAGATGGCTTGAACAGAAGAAGCAAAAAAGTGAAAAAGCAATCGAGCAGTTCATACAACAG
Organism: Convolutriloba macropyga; assembly: GCF_964194025.1. Taxonomy (NCBI): domain Eukaryota; kingdom Metazoa; phylum Xenacoelomorpha; order Acoela; family Convolutidae; genus Convolutriloba; species Convolutriloba macropyga. Next base: position 39,423,248 of record NC_134468.1, on the reverse strand, counting down.
GGAAAAGAAGGAGGATTTAGTACCATTGAAACCACTCGTACAGGTTGTTTTTTTTCGGTTATTCTCATTACCCCCGCTACCCTAAATTATAGCTCCCTATTATGGTATAATTTTGTTAATAGGAGGGGTTAGGGTCGGTGGGTTATAAGTACAATATACAAGTTCATATGAAAAGTTAAATCTTTGTGCCTCTCCGTTTTGTGCCTCACCCCCCCCCCCCCCCCCCAGCTTAGTAGCTGGGGGGGGGGGGGGGGGGCAAGGCACAAACGGAAAAGATCCGAAAAGTTTGGTCCTTAAATTACTGGTAGAAATAACTTCTGAAACCTTGAGCTTGTTTATCTATCGGAACACGTTCATGTTATTACATCGTTTCTCTAATTATTTCTCTGTTTTTTGTTTTTTTTTGTTTTTCCCCCGATTTTTATTGTTAGCTTGTTCCGCTTTCTCAAGAAATTTCCGGGATCTCTTCCTTTTGCGCCCCCAGTACATTATGCTGCCCCAATTACATAGCACGTGGCATTACACGGTAAACCATTGTAAGATTATTGCCCGTGCTTCTGGGGGTGCATATAATATGCGCCCACTAAGAAGGGGGGAGGTAAGGGGCACAAACGGAGAAGATCCAGTTTCTGATTACTGATCGGTCACTCCATTTAGATTGACAATTATAATTTGGAAAAAAACAGTACAATTCGGCAAATTTGTCTCATCTCTTATTTTCCGAAATTTATTTTAAAGGAGTTTTTTCGGATACTTGACTGGTTTCTTTGTAATGTTTCATCAAATCAGAAAAGTTGCAAAAAAATTGAGAAGAGAAGTTTTTTAATGAAGAGTTTTGCAGTTAAAATTATATCTATTAGCAGACCCCTTGAGCTTTCAATTTGTTTATACAAATATGGCAAACCTGAGTACCCCAATGTTCCCGCCAATTTTATGGAGTGATGAAGCGGGCAAGGATTGGAAGAAAAGTGCACTGAAATTGAAATAAGACACGACTAAAGATTTAAAAAGTACAATTATTGCTTTTAACGGTAAAAGATGTCTCACTAAGTACATTGACCTGATAGCACTCGCCACCTTTGTCAACATTTTGTCTAGCTCAGCGTCAAAATTCAAAAAATTTTTAATCATTAGGCACAGATAACGACAACTGACCTTCGGTTTTAAGATATTACCATTATTATAAAAAATGCTTAATGTGATGCGCATCTTTTCCATGAACTGTTCTTTGGGGGACTCCATGGTTAGTTGTCACCCAATTTCCCAATTTGAATAAATAGCTCCATTTTTAACGCATTGTTTTCTATTAGATAGAAAAGATTCTAGCATAGCTTTCGATTCCATGCCAAACCCGTACTCCGCTATTTTCTTGATAAAATGTCGTGAGAAAATGAGTTGAAAGCTTTAGCTAGATCTAAAAAATGCCAATTCATGTTTTATTTTGTTCTATAAGTTTGTTCATTGATTTAATTAAATAAAGACAATTATTTAATTAAATCGACCATTTGTTTTTCAGAAAAGTGAAATGATTTTTGGTTTATTATATTCTAGCGTTTGTTGGAGTAGCAGCCTTTCAAAACGTTTAGCCAGAGTTGATGCTACTGAAATTGGTCTGTAGTTCTTCGAGTCAAGCGGATCAACTTTTTATAGATTGGAGTTACATACACTTTTTAGGACATCTGGAAAAACATTGTTCGAAATACCATCGTGAATAGCAAACTCTAAGTGGATTCTAATAAATATTTTACAACATTTGAAAATCCATGAGGGTAGGAATCCAAAACCTGATGCTTTGTTCTGTGGTAGTTTGTCAATTACATTATATAGCTCGGATCTTTTCCGTTTGTGCCCCCCCCACCCCCGCCCAGCTTACTGGGTGCATATTATTTGCAACCCCCAGAGGCACGTGCAATATTTTTACATAATGATTTGCTATGTAATGACACGTGCTCTGTAACTGGGGGGAGCATAACGTACTGGGGGGCACAAACGGAAAAGATCCCATAGCTCTTACAAATAGCTCGTTACACATAGCTCGTTACAAATCTAAATGAAAAATATTTTTTGTAACTAAAATTATGTAGCTCAACAGTTTCTCTCATCCCTTCCCATATACCTAATCCTGAAAAACATAAGTTTAGTTGGCATATAAGTTTTACGATCCCATGCGCACTTGCTTTTTTACATAGGAACCTGCTATGTAACCTTACATAAATTGTAATTGGGAGGCATAGAAAACATTGGAACAATAGATAGGTAAAAATTAAGTTTTTCCAGAGACAAATATATGTTTTTGGGATTGTTTCTTATAGATATTTCTTACAGATATTGTTTCTTAGAGATATTGGTTGTATGGACAATATCTGTTAGAAAAATTTTAATACAGCATAAATCTCAGAACAGCCAATTTTTGCAAAATGTATCTTTCTGCCATATGTAAAACAGCACTAAGTGAATTTCAATAAGTTCACATTCGGTAATAATTTATTGGTATCAATCTAACAGTAATCTGGTAATCAGGTCCTTATCATATGCACTCGAAAGAATCGAAAACTCTGTTTCCAAGGAGTTCAACGAAAGCTCATGCTCTTCACGACATTCCGTTTAGTTGCTTGTATTTTTTTCCAATTTTATTGTTTTCTTCGTTTATGGAGGTATTAAAAGATAAAACAACCATCTCATCAGGAAACGACAAACTTTAACTACATGAAATTTGAAAAGAGGCTCAAGAACAATTAACCGTGGTACGCTTGTTCGGAGCCCCAAATCCTTTCACATTGTTTCGCAAACGTTTTTAGACTTTTTACCTTCGGTAAAACCTAGATCAACTTTCGCGGCTGCTCAAGAACCTCAGCGGAACCAAAAAATTACAGCATGGTTCTCGAGCTTTACGCCGGCCTGGTTATTCACACGGTTCGATTGACTAATAATCTTGTCGAAACAATTAGTCGCTCGGACGTGTTAAACGACTGTAAATTTAAATTTGTTGACTGAAGTTGAGAAAATCGTCAGTGATAAGCTGTGTTCAATCTCGTGCTGAAGTGTGTAAGGCTTCAGCCAGTTTTAGCTATAATGCTAACTTCTCGTTAAGTAAGCTCGACTAACTTAAACTCGCAAGATCTTAAGATCTAGCAAAACTTCGCAAAAAAGACTAAGGTTGTTAAAAAAATCAAATTTCAGTCTAATCTGGGACCCAAATGCGCTGTATAACAGTTTCTAATGGTTCTGAATACAAAATAGTTTCACTATTCAAACAATTGGGTTTAGTTAAATAATCAAATATTTATCATTTATAACATCATTGCTACTTGTTTCTGATTGGTTAATCAAGAAAGTGATTTAGGTCATTGTTTACATATTAAATGTCAAATTACTGCAATTTTTACTTCTATTGACATAAGCACAGATGGTTATTACGTAGCCCAAAATAACTCTAATATAAGGTTTTTGACCTTTAATGAACAGCTAAAATATCACAAACAAAACTTAGGAAACTAAGAAATAAATGACAAAATATCAAAAAACGCCAATTTTGCACCACATAAGTGCTAATAGCCACACTTGATGCAATAACTTCTCCTGGGTCCATGTGTAGCTGAGAGGTAATCTTAACCGTGTGCCATAACCTCGGGATGCTCAGATTTTCCCTTCCCAAAATCGGCGTGGGGTGTACAAAATTTTGGTCCCAACTTGTAAAAATGTTCAGTTTTGACCATGTTTGAGTTTCGAAAGATTCTAAGTTTTTCAGTTTCAAAGGCTATTTCTTGCTGTCTGATGGCTCTTGTTGCTGATTTGAAGTGGCGCCAACATCGCCGGCCCTGTTTTCGATCTCGGAAACACCTTCGTAGAATACTGGCGCTAACTTCACGACTGGCCGGTTCAGTTCTCAATGCGCCACTCTGACTCTCGCTGATGGCACCACATCGTCGTTACAAGTAAAGATCTCAATGATTTGTCACAGTTTGTACTCACAGCGTTTCAAAGAGTCATCTACTAGCCAAACTAACTTGCTTTCTTTCAGGTTTCGCACATCTTTTCTAGTCCATCTTTTCACGAGTCCATCTTTTCCAGATCATGTCGGCATATGCTGAAGCCGTTTTGAAAGATTTTCTCACATCATGGTAGCGTTCACTGGATGGCATGGTGCACTCGTTTTCTCTCGTCCTAACAAAAAATGATTAGGTGTGAGTGCCGTCAATTCTTCAGGATCGTCACTTACTGCTGTCAGGGGTCTCGCGTTGAGAATCTGCTCTACAAGACACATTGTTGTGCTCAGTACCTCGTCGGTAAGGCGTCGGTTGTCCAAAAACTGCAATCATGACTTTCCTGCTATTTTGAACCAGTCTTTCCCAGATTCGACCAAGGTGTGGGGCTCCAGTTGTATTGAATTTCCAAACAATCTTTTCCTGAGTAAGTCACCCTCAATCTTAGCTTTATCCCACTCGTTCATGAATGCTTTCAGCTCGTTGGCTGCTCCAACGAAATATGTTCCGTTGTCGCTGATGATGGTACTTGGGTAGCCACGTCTTGCACTGAATCTTTTCACTGCAGCTGGACATGACTCGGTGTCCAATGACTGTGCGACTTCGATGTGCACTGCTCTCGTTGCTAGACAAGTGCAGAGGAAGCACCGTCTTTTCAAGGCACGTCGTAGGAACTTCCCTTCGATGAGTTCAAACATCGGAATGGGTAAATGGGAACAAGTGTTCATCTAGTCGTTCTCGGGGTAGGTCTGCGATCGGTGGGTGGATTGGGTTGGCGTTCCTGTGTCTGCATTTGATACATCTCGATTTGATTGTTCTTAATGCGTTTCGCAATCCAACAATCCAGAACTCTTGTTGAAGAATGTTTCTCACATACTCTGTGCCTTCATGTAGGTTATCTCGATGTGCTTTCTCCAACAGAATTTCTACAAGTGGATGTTTCGCTGTTAACAAAATTGGGTGCTCCGCAATGTAATCAAGGTTTGAATGCTTCAGCGACCTTTCACTCTAATTGCTCTATCTTCCTTTATGAAAGGTGACAGTTTAGCGATGTTCAATGTTTTAAAGATTTTGCTGTTTGCTATCGACATTGAAACGTTCGGGAAGCTCTCGTTTTAAACAAATCGAAACATTACTTGCTCTGCTTGATAAAATTCACCGCATTTAAGGGGTCCCTTCTGCTTCGTCTTGAACCTCATGCAGAAGGCAATGAAGTTTCGAGTTCGGTTGAAGGTACTGTATCGTCTCAAGTCAAATTGATGGTCTAGTTAAGTGTCTGACGCTACAGTACTGATAGCTTGCTCGGAGTTAATTTCGTTCTCTAGACACAACGGCTCTGACCACCTTTGTTCATCTTTTTGCAATCATGCCGGCCCTTTTAGCCACACGACTCCCTGAGTCCTTCAAAGAACATTCTTCGAGTTCCGATGTCGGCAGGGTTTTTGACACCTTTGACGTGTCTCCATTTATCGTCACTTGTTATCCATTTCGTTAAATTGAATCCACCTTTGCAAAGGATGTCTGTGACTTTCTGGTAGATTTTGATTGCTTCATGAGGGGTTCCGACTGACTTCAGGAAGTCGTCCATGTAGAAGTTTCTCTGAACCGTTCTGACGAGATTTCCGTCGTTGACTGCATTATCTTTCGCCACTTGGTGCACAGCGTAGTTTGCGCAAGTCGGCGAGCTTCTCGCACCAAAAACGTGTCGTGTGTACTCGTAAACTTCCATTTTTAGATCAGGGACTTCTCGCCAAAGAAATCAGAGACATCGGCTGTCATCGCTTGGGGCAGCAATTAGAAGAAACATTGCTTCTATGTTGGCTGATAAAGCTATTTGGTGTTCTCGGAAGCGAAAAATAATTCCGACCAGACTCTGCAGCAGGTCTGCTCCAGATAGAAGTTTGTCATTAAGGGCTAAGCCTTGATACTTTGCTGCTAAATTTCAGACCCTTCTGACTTTTTCAGGTTTATGGGGGTTAATGACAAGATGATGTGGCAAATACCATTGCTTCTTTAGTTTGGTTCTTTAGTTTTTCTTTAGTTTGGTTCAGTTCGGATTGATCAACTTTCCGAACGTAACGGCGTTGACGTCCGTGTCAATGGTTTCTTGGTAGCGCTTTTTTTAGCGTTTCGTCTTTCTTCAGGCGTCCTTCTAGGGACTTGAGTTGACCCATTGCAGAGTAGAAGTTGTTTGTTAATTTCACTTCGTCCTCTCGCCACAGAAGTCCAACTTGGTATCTTTCACCGTTGAATCGCGTTGTTTGCTCCAACGTCTTGATTGACCGTTGTTCGTCTTTCGAATGTCCGGTGACATCACAGTTTGAGGCGTAAGACTCGATATCCCACCACTTACTCAACTCGTTTAATCGTTTATCATCTGCAATTGACGTTGCTGTTGTGGCAAGAGTTGCTGCCTGCTTCGCTGGTAGCGGACAACTTGAGGCCCAGCCAATTTTGGATTTCACTGCCCATGGTCAAGCTTTCTTTTTTGACTTCTTGATTTGGAAAGGGTGATGGATGTCGTAGCAATCTTGTCCAAGAATCACTTGAACCTCATTTAGATTGTGGTTCCGATTTGGAAAGTTTCTCAAGTGTGGGTAACGGTCTTTCAGCTCTTGGAGCTCCACAATCTGGTCAACCAACATCAGTTTCTTGTGCACATAAAATTGCACCGTTATCAATGGTCGAGACCTCTTATGCACTGAAACAGCTATCGGCACTATTGAAGTCTTGCCATCTTGTGAGCCACGGATCCCTGCTACCGATAAGGACGCTTTTCGGCCTTGAAGTTGAAGTTTAGACACCACTGACTTCTCTACAAATGAAATCGAGGACCCTGAATCACTCATTACTAGTACATTTAGGGTTAAGTCTCTGTTTGTCAGTTGGTTGGCACCACTGGGAGTCCTCTTTGAGTGATGTTAGTTGCTACTGCTGTTGTAGCATCTGAAACATTTTTTGTTGTCTCCTTCTTCGAGGGCTCGCTGTGCAGAAGTCGGTTGTGTCGCCTTCCACAGTTGGGTACACTACATGTCCTGCTTTTGCAGTCCTTCGACAGATGACCTGTTCTCAAACAAATGAGCCAGAGTCGGTACGTCTGGACATGCTCTCGTCGTTCATTTACTTTCATCGATTTAAACTTTTCACAAGTCCAAATGGGGTGTTGTCCGTCCTTGAAGGGACAAACGAAGTTCTTCGGTTTGGTTGAATCTTCAGCGTTTGAAGCAAAGGTACTCGTCTTCGGCTTATCGCAGCTTTGAAAGTTATTTCTGTCAAACGACGAGTTTGACTGTGCTAACAAGTTCTCATGAATTAGTGCTTTGGAGGCAAGCCATTCATTGAAAACAATCAGTTTGCCTCTCAGTAGTCGACGATCTTGCATATACTGCAACCACAGTTTTCTCAGTTGCGGCGAAAGTTTCCTCGTTGCTGAACTTAGCCCTCCTTCTGATTCTAGGTCGGATGTGTATCCAAGTTGAGTTAGGGTGCTTACCACATTCGCAAACACATTTGCAAAATTGACGATGATCGTAGAATCGTCGTGCCAAACTGGAGGTTGAGCATGTATTTTCTTGAATTGAGCGTTGAACAAGACATCTGATCTTCTCACAGAGTGTATTCCAAGCATGATAGTACGATTGTGAGCTGAATCCCAATCCTGATATTGCTGCTTATGCTTGACACCTGAGCCTGGTCTTCGGGTATTTCATCTTTTCCGTATCGCTGATACCACTCGCTGATCACTCTGGCCACTCCACAGGATCTCCTGAAAACTCAGTTAGCTTTAGCTTTGGCAAGCCACTGGCATCACCGCTCCTTACAGGTTGATAAATGATTTGGGGAGTAGTTTGATTCACTGTACTTCTGTTTCCACTCTCGGCAGATCTGTTTCGGGAGTTGTTAACAGGACTCTGACTGCTGTTTATGTTTTGTAGTGCTGACGTTCGTTGCTGCTGAAACATCGTCCTTGTCAACGGCGCTGTTGGGTCTGTTACTCTAATTGATTTATGGATTTCTGGTTTCCTGAGAAAGCTCGGTTCTGTCAGTTGCGTTGAGAAAAGTCCTTCACCCGGTTGGAACGGCGGGGTAGTTTTCGGGTGGTTGCTGAAACGTTTGTCGACTCTGTCCTGTGTGACAATCGTTGGAGGGTTGATAACAACGTTTGGAGATAGTGGCCGTTTAGGGAGAGACTGTTGAGCCACTGATTCTGCCCACCGGCTGTTCTTTCATGATTGCGTCTTGATCCATCACTTTCTATCTCATCTGCCACTGATCCAGATGCCCTTGAACTTCCTTTGGTCAGCTCAAGTTTCAGACGTCTTTTATCTTCGTCGGCTTCAGCTTTCTTTCTTTCGTTTTCAGGGGCTCGCTCATGCTGTCGCAAACGTAGTTCTTCTTGTTGCTGCAATTTGAGACGTAATTCCTGTTCTCATTGTTGATGTAAACGTAATTCTTGTTCTCGTTGTTACCGTTGCTGCTGTAAAAGTAATTCTCCTTGCCAACGATAAAGTTCTATTTGCTCACGCTCCTGCTCTAACTCCAATTGCCGCTCTCGCAGTCATTGCTGTTTATTTCTTAGCTCTTAGGTTTTCGAGCTCAATTCAGTCGATCTGTCGCCTTCTCGATGATTGCGAGTTGGCGATACTGGGCTCCTTCCGCTTCGGAGTGTAGCAGAATGTCTGCAAGAGACTTCGGCATTATCCTCGACGTTTTCCATTGCTCCATTTCCCGTATCAATTAGAATCTCGTTTGGGTTCTTGGTTTTGGGATGTTTGGTTTCCACAATCCTTGATGTGCCTGTACAGCTTGATCAGGTCTATATAGTCACTCCTAATATCGCTGAAATCCAAAAACTCTTGTGGGAACTTCTGGCCTTGTTATTCGAAACCATTCTGTGTACTTCTCATCTAGCTTTTCTACTAGCTCTTCCATTTGATTACATAAAGTATGTTTTTCGGAGTCGTTTTTTCTGCCTTCAATTTCTTTTCCAACTTTGACAGTTCATAATAAATTGGTTTAGGAGCTTCCGCTAAATTGTATGCTCGTAATGTGTCTTTCCGTCAGCCAACGAATTCAGTAGGGTAAATTTCAATGTCTCGGAGAAAGGGCACCTCTTCAACTACTCATCGCAGAACTACCCATCGCTCTTTTCTTCTAAGATACTCTTGGTGTCACTTTCGAAATTTTCAAAATACTTTGGTTTAGAGAGTAAACTCTGCTGTTTTCTGTTTTCCTCAAGTTGATCGTAAGTTTCGAAGAAACATTAACATGCTTTTTCTGCAGATACTGTTTTGTTCTGAGCCAAGTGACCTTTCACATCAGCGAAGTGTCCATCCAATGTTTTGAGCAGTTCAGCTTGCGCGATTTCTAGTTTCGTGAGTTGGCCTGACATCTTGTAGTCAGTCGCTTTCCAATGTCTGTCGGGGCTCATTCCAGTCATAGTAAAGATTTCGTTCTGGTCCACCAAATTGAATCGAAGATTCGTTGCTGTTCGTGTTGTCCGGGTCGGCGGACCAAAGGTTGCCGTTGCTCAAGAATCTCAGCGGAACCGAAATATCAAAGCCTGGTTCTTGAGCTTTACGCCAGCCTGGTTCTTCACACGGCTCGATTGACTAATAATCTTGTCGAAACAATTAGTCGCTCGGACGTGTTAAACGACTGTAAATTTAAATTTGTTGACTGAAGTTGAGAAAATCTTCAGTGATAAGCTGTGTTCTGGTGAAGAAGTGTGTAAGGCTTCAGCCAGTGTTAGCTATAATGCTAACTTCTCGTTAAGTAAGCTCGACTAACTTAAACTCGCAAGATCTTAAGATCCAGCAAAACTTCGCAAAAAAGACTAAGGTTGTTAAAAAAATCAAATTTTAGTCTAATCTGGTACGCAAATGCTCTGCATAACAGTTTCTAATGGTTCTGAATACAATATAGTTTCACTATTCAAACAATTCGGTTTAGTTAAATAATCAAATATTTATCATTTATAACATCATTGCTACTTGTTTCTGATTGGTTACTCAAGAAAGTGATTTAGGTCATTGTTTACATAGTAAATGTCAAATTACTGCAATTTTTACTTCTATTGACATAAGCACAGATGGTTATTACGTAGCCCAAAATAACTCAAATATAAGGTTTTTGACCTTTAAAGAACAGCTAAAATATCACAAAATAAAGAACTTAGGAAACTAAGAAATAAAAGACAAAATAAAAAAAAACGCCAATTTTGCACCACATAAGTGCTAATAGCCACATTTTTGAGTCTGATGCAAACACTTCTATTGGGTCCATGTGTAGCTGAGAGGTAACCCTATCCGTGTGCCATAACCTCGGGTTGCTCAGGTTTTCCCTTCAAAGAATGGGGGTTGCACAAAATTTCGGTCCCAAGTTTTTTTTTTCAATTTCAAAGCTATTTCTTGCTGTCTGATGGCTCTTGTTGCTGAAGTGGGCTGCAACATCAACCAATATTTTTTAGGTGAAGGAATCAAAGACTATTCAGAGGTCAAAACCTGCGCTACAAAATAGTTTAGTTTAAGTCTCAATTCAGTTAAGTTTTTCAGCATATAGATATGGTTGACAGTTTTATAATCAAACAAAGAGGCTCAGTATTGTGCGTTCTCAAATAATTTTCAGACCCGAGCTCATTTATATTTCTGACTTAATTGTCAACCAAATGAAGATCTTCAAAAATAGATGTTCGAGTTTAAAAAGATCGTCATACACACGAACTAATAAATGAAGTACATAACACCATGCCGCATTAGAGCCCCCACGAGATGTGCCATTAACAGAACTACTAGAAAAAAAAACAAACACAAAAAAAGCAAGAACAGAACAAAATTTACGGCGAAAACTCAATACCTAAACCTAAAAGCACCTAATAACAGAGTCGCAGTACAATGAGATAAAACCTTAGCCACACAATCTTTTTCCTAACTACAAAGCAGACGGCACTTGTCCTTGACGAGACTAAGTAACAAGTCGACAATAAGAAATATGAGATGAAGTTCAAAACTCCATCAACATGTTTTAAACCAAATAGTTTCAAAAGTCTTCAAAAAAATCAGCTTTCAAATAATATTTTCTTGATAAATTTGGTATAACGTACTTAAGAAACTAGAATAACCATTATTTGTTTAGACTAAACCATAGAAATGGACTAAAAAGAAGAAAATTGCAAAACAAATTTACGAAAACAAAGCGTTGAAGCTATTAAAATCTTAAGCTATAATCTGAATACTAAACATTCTTATTTCAATTATTACTTATACTAGTTTGACTAAAACTCAACTTGAAAATTAAATAAGTTCACTTGTGCCTCATTTGAAAATCATTGGGATTGTTATTAATGCGAAAGTGCTTAAAGAAGATAAAACGAAACACAAAATTTGACCACTCACAAAATTCTTTTGAGAACGCATATTGTCCAATAAACAGAGCATCAGTTGTGACATATTAATAGAGACATTAATGGTTACACTAGAAAAGAAAACCTCTCAATAGTGGCAATAGGTTACAAGTTGACTAAAAGAACAATAAATATGAAGAAAAACAAAAGCTTAAAATTTAAAATCTTTGGAAAAAAAATGTCATAAACTTTAGGACTATTAGCTATAAACTGACCGCATTGAATAAGTTTATCTAATTATCAATTGGCAGTTATTGAGACCTCTTAATATTCAGATCAGTTTTTACGACCACATGAGGTAAAGAACAGGCAAAAACTGAAAATCGAAGAAAAATTGAGAAAAAAGTGTCGAAACCATTAGAAAAAATTTTCATTGAAAACAATTTCTAAATTTTCATTTTGCTTCTCTAACAGAAATTGGATTCTTATTATAGTACCAAGGCGATTTCAAGAAAAAATAAATATCAACACATGAATTAAAACGAGTAAATTTTTTTTAAAAAATCATAGTATCAAAGCCATAAAATTGATGAATTTTCAACGAAAATCAATAAATATGCTAAACTAGAATTTGATTATAATATCTGTCAATCATAAGTTAACAAGAACTTATCAAAATAAAACTTATGACTATGAAAACGACAAATACAGCAAAGACCAAAAACTTAGTAGAAGTGCGAGAAGAAAGTTTTGAAGCCATTTAAACCATAAGCTTTTTCTCTGAAACCTTCCTCTGATCAAGTGAACGTCTTCTCAATGCAAGTGAGAGTTTCCAATACAGGACTATGTGATAAGATTTCAAAAGGAAGCAAAATTAAGAAATAAGATCCACAAAACTTTTTAAAAATTATGAATACTCGTTGCACCGAATTCATAAAACCAATAGTTAAAAGATAAAAGTGCTAACCAGCTTCATGTTTGGTTCAGTAGAAAGAATAGGGCTCCAGTCATCAGCTGGACTGTCGATCAGATCAGCTAAAATTCAAAAAAAAAACAAAAAATATTTAGCAGTCTTAACAGTCATTAGATTTCCACTCAGAGCTCGAAATAGGTTTATTTCTGCAGCCAATTGCTTCTTATGCAACCAAATGCACTCTAATTCATTAAGTCGATGCCATACGACATCATGAAATTATTTAAAACTCGAAAACAAACTCAACTTTCATTAAGGCGTGATCGCCTAGAGGTAAGGTGCGTGCTTCACACCCCAATGATTGAGAGTTCAATCCCCTGCCTCCTTCAAGCTGTCTGTGTGAGAATGAGCACTTAATTAAGCATAGCTTCAGGTTGACCATAGTCTGACAAATGTTGGCTGCAATGATGGTATCACGTGAAAGTTTCAGAAGCAAAAGAAGTGGCTATAGTCACAAAAAAGAGCAATTCTGCTCATAAAAAGTTCAGTCTGAAATGCGGGGAATAGGAAGAAAAAGTACAGCTGCGAACAGGACGCTGTAGCCTAATACTGTTCCGCTGTGATTACGCAGGAAGCACAATTATTAATTAATTATCAATTAAAAATTACGAACACAGTGTCATAGCAAAAAAATCTGAGTGATTCCTTGAAAACAAATTATTTGTTCAATGGGCCTCTTTTGACTGTAAATGAGGCTCGTCGTCAAAGAACCTTTTGTTTGAAAATTGACCGGTCTCTAATTGACATGCAAAAAAAAACAAAACAAAAACCGAAAAGATTAAAAAGACACGGCGCTCCAATAGATTTCGTTTATTTTTATAGTAATTTCCCTATGAGACCAAAACTAGTCTTTTTTATCGCCTTATGTCTATTAGGAACACCAAATTATTTCATTTTTTAGCAGTCAGCAATTGCAGAAGCAAATTTAAAAAAAAAATCAAAAGAAAAATTGCATCTGTTAGCAGAAGCACGAAATTTAAGACTACACAAAAGGTTTCCCATCTTTTTAATGCATGATTGACCACCTCTTCCTCTCAATTTCCCTTTTCGGTCACATTTTTCTGACACTGTGCATTATCAATCGACAAATAACATATGTATTAAATTTCAAACTCTTGAGAAATTATTGACTGACAAACAAATCTTGATCGGTCAAGATTTATCAATTTTTATAAAACAATGTTGAAGCAGAACGTGCTATAGCAGATCTGCAGTCTAAAATTAGCACAAGAATCAAATAAGTCTGAAATGTAGAAACAAACCGACCAAGGTCGGATGACTTGCTCCCAAACAACAGGGGGGGGGGGCAATTTAATTTAGAGGGGGTGTAGCTTCGAAATGTTTTATGGGTGCAGAAAAGCCTCCACGGTGATTCGAACCTTGCAATGACTGCCGTCAAATATTATCGTAGTTAATTAAACGCGAAAGATTATGCAAACTTTTTTTTACTCGACCTAACCAAGTTTCCCTGAAATATAACGATTTAATTGAATTAAGATCGCGAGTTTATGCACAGAGCTCGTACAAAGCTCCAAATGTTTAGATATTATATGTTTAAATTTCACTCTCTATCTAATGATATTTTAACGGACATCCATTAAGTTCGAATGGCAACTGCATTTTTCCTACGTCAATCATCACTTCTGGTATGGTTAATCCAATGCACAAACACTATACTAAAACTTGAATATAGTATATTTAAAGCAGAACTAAAGAGTGCTCCTTTTACAGCTCCAAGGATAAGCGAGGGAGGGTTACTTATTTCTATGCGCCAAGTAGGCTTACTTAGCCTGTATTCCTGTAATTACAGACTGTATTAATATGAACACGTTGAACGATTATTTCAATTAAAACGACACTATAATAATATTACGATGTCATGTAAGTGAGATCGAAAGACTGAAAATGAGTATTAGCAATTTATTACTGAATAGAGAACTCTGATTCTGTGACTGGAAAATTTAATTCACTGAATAGATTTCCTTGGTGCTATTAAAACACTTTTTTTCAATTCCTCAGCAGCCTAAAAATTGAGTGCTGTGGGAAAATACGAAGCCGACAGTACCCACACGAAACATAGGTATTTTATTTGTTGATATGAGAAAACCTATTGTTGTCAAAATGTAAAGCATTTTGTTATGAAAACTGGAACAAAATTTATTAAACTTACCACTGTTTTGTATTATTCTGATGACCCTTTGGACAAATGCTACCACTTGCTGATAATAATAGAATAGAAATTTGGTAAAATACTCGAAGACAACTGAAATAGCCAGCTCCGATTACAGTAAATCAATGATCAACTACGAACCAGTGCAAAACTCAATCATTATCTAAACCCTCCAGCCATAACTTATGTTAAACAGTTTGGATTTTATTTTAATTATGTTGCAGCATTCTTTCTTGAACGATTCAATTGTTGTGAACTTTTAGCAAAATTTTGTTTTTAAAGCAATTCTTAGAACTGTATCTGTAGGAACTATTTTACGCTAAATTGGGAAAAAAGACGCTAAGTGAATTAATGTATGTTGTTTACTCGCTGCTCGTTACAAAAAATTAAAGCTAACAATCAAAACAAAAAATGCCAAAAAATTATTTAAGCATTCTGAAGTAGATGAGCTTGTTAGAAGGCACCCCTCAAGCACTACAGAGCTTTCCAGATGCCTAAAAATTTGCATAACTCGTTATTTAGACTCAAATTATTCCCAGAGACGCATGTCCCGGCTCTCAGCTGAAATCGAAGTTTTCTCTCAAATAAATTTATGTATAACACTTTATTTTGTTGACAACTATACAGTGCATTTTATAATAGATCAAAACGAGTTCCTTCCAGTATTTCACGTCCAGTAATGTCCATAGCATGAAATGTAAGTTTAATATCATTCTTAGCAGACCCATCTTTGATTTCTGATCAGGGGACATGCGTAGTCTGATCAGAGCCAATTCTGAGCAAGTTTTCTTTGCCCGTCGAAGCTGAGAGGCGGGAAACAAAGTGTACGCGTCGTCGAGGAGATGGTAGTTCGGTTAGCTCATTTATAGTGTTAAAAGAGACGCTATTATAGGAAGAGGAGGGGCGAAGAGAGGAAGCTCTAATAGCGAAAGTTCAACAGTGCAAGCGAGTGTTTGACTTCTCAGATGCGACAGTGGATGTAAGAAACAAGGAGATCAAGCGAAGTGCGCTCTATGACATCGTCGACTATTTAGTGACTCAGAAAACACGAGTAGTCACAGAAAGAGTCATCAAAGAAATAGTTGAATGTTCGAAAGTGAGAATTTTTCGACATTTGAAACAGGATATGTAATATAACCGGCCAGTTTATGGTGCACCCGTTAGAACTAAAGTTATTCCTGGCGCCAAATGAGGAAGAATAACAACAGATATAAATTTTGGTACTTTATTCTGTCAATGATTATCGTCACTATATTGCTTGAGCTCTACTGATCGACTGAAAAAAATAATTCGTTAACATCCACATGCTCACCTTAGTTAGCGTGACAGTATCTTGCCTTTCTACATAGTTCATCGGCAGAAGTGAGTATAACGCTTCTGCAACTAAAAACAGCTTAGAGGCGTCTAAAACGATGATGTGGAAACAACAACTCTAAATCATGTCATATTAAGATAATTATTCTGAAAGTAAAAAAAAGTCCTAATAATTGTCAATTGGTTAAAAAACACATTTCAAATGGTTTCTCGATCCCTTAAAAGCGGTATAAATAAAAAAATGAAAGAGCACATTCATTTCTTACAGCTTGTAGAATTTGTTCATTGAAGTAGTTCCATTATTTTCATCCTATGCACTTCCTATTTTAACGCTATCTCAGAAGACTAAAAATGCAGCACCAAAAAGATTTTCAAAAAATTCTTGAAACGACTGGAAGTGTTGGACCACAGCGACAATAACAACTAAACCACAAGCACACATTGGATGGAACTAAAAAATAAAAACTGAATTCTTTAATCACCATAAAGTTTGGAGGACAAAATAAAGAGCAGTTACGAATTGAATTTGAAGAAACAAGAAACATGCGGATTAAATAAAAAGCAATATTATTCCGGCTAAATTAAAATTGGAAACAACAAATCTGTAAAGTAAACCACTAGAAACCTAAAATATTTGAAAGTCGCAGGAAGAACGCCTGAATTTATTTTAAAAACTCTTTAGGAAATGATGCAAGCAAGTACAAACCAACAAAACTATTTAGCATATCGACAGCATTAATAATGATACATAAAACGCATAATGAAAAGCGCACAAAAAACAAACAAAGCAACCATTAAAAAGAATTGCGAAATAAAAAATATAATGAGTTCAAAATTATAATAAACACATTTCACAAAGAAGTTCAGTTCTTTTATCAGTAATTGAAAACATCCAGTGACTGAAAATAGCAATTCAAGGAAGACGCATTTTGTGAAATTGATAAAATGCTAAAATATATATTAAACAAAAATTCAACCTTCAGATTTTGGAAAAAAAAATTGCTCAAGAAAAATTCAGAATTATAAATCTTGTTGAACCTCAAAAACTGAAAATAACAAAAATCAGAAACGAGATTATTGTAAGAAGAATTATTTTTCGAAACAACATTCCTGATCAAAAAATTAGTTAACAAATGAGTTGATACTACAACAATGAGGCTAGGAAATGTGCGTTCGCACATGATGTTTCGACCCCGCCCATCCACGTTTTGATTTATTAGTCTACCAAATGAGGAAGAGAAAGAAAAGGTTCAAAAACACTCATATATTTCAGAAAACAATTAAAGCTGGATTAGAGAGCCGATGAGACTTGCCATCAATGAGAGTACTGGACGAGATACATCCAAAACAAATACTAGCAAACACTAATTACGATCAAAATTCGATGAATATATTTAAAAAACAGAAAATAACAATATGAAGAATCCGATAAAACGCGATCCAAACAAATCAACCTGTACTTCATTAGATGTATAATGGATAAGATGTAAGACCTCTCAATAATGCGACTCAGTCACAGGCAAAAAGCACTAAGCTCAAAAATACAATTCTCTTTTTTGAAAACAACCAATTTCAAATTGATTGAAACGAAACCACTTCGTGTCACCTCGCCTCATTAGGAAGGCTAATTTATGAAGCATTTGAGACTTGTCGTTATCTGTAATATGTTGGACAAATGCAAAACTAACCGCGCCAATTGGGCCAACTCAGTAGTGTGATAATGTGGAAAGGAAACAGAAAACTTAGAATGAGCGAATATACAAAAATCACACATTTTTTAAAAAAAATGGGTAGTACCAAACCCAAGAAACCATTGGTTTAAGATAAAACTATGAAATAGATTGCATCTTGGTTTACTGGAAAGAGGATGCGACCTATCGTTACAAAGACCAAGCTACAAAATTGAAAGAAATATAAAATGACAAAGCTCAAAAATATCTGATTTTTTTAAAAGAAATATTTTCAAAGGCTCCAACAAACCACAAGCTGTGAATTTTAAAAAAGAGATCAATTTGCAACTGCTCAGGAATGCAGTTGTGCTTGTCATTATTGAAGCCAAATCATGAGACGACAAAAAAAGCAAATACGGATAAACTAGAAGTTTCAAAAGCGATTTATTGAAGCCACAGTGTTGAAGCCATTATATCTATAATACATTATAAAACTAATAAAAAATTTGACCTGACGAAAACGTTTAAACGATTTTCTTTAGTTCCTTTTGATTTTTACTGGGTCTTCTAGGTAAAGCGTCTTAGTGAAAAAGACAACAAATGAACCACAAATACTGATAAGTATCGAAAACTTAAAACTCTTACGAAAACACATTTCTAAGCTCTATAGACATCTGCCGCAACATAACCAACAGCAGAGCTATTTTTAGAACAAGAGAGAATTGATGGCTTCTGTAAATAATTAGACTTAGTTATTTGTTGAAGACAAAGATAATAAAAAAAAGGAATAACAAAAATGTTTTCTTCAAAGGAAATAATTGAAAGTCTTTAAAACCAATAGCTATAATTTGAAATCAGGAAACAGATTCCGTTAAATTGTGGAAGCTGAAGCTTTCAAAGCCTTTGATTGTCATAAAAATACCGAACGACAACAAAAGGAACGACATTTAGAGGCAGAAACAAAAAAAAATAGTAAATATTTGAGCAAGGACGCGCAGCCGTTAAAGTTGTAGGCTATTAACTGAAGTCTCTTAACAGGTTGTTTTGCTCATTTCTTCAATGCCAGTTCGAACTATCTTTAGTGTGATAAGTTGAAAAGTGAACAAATAACAACCCCAGATACAGGAAAATATGCAAAAATTGGGAAATACAAAATTATGTTCTTAAAAAAATAAATGAAAGACATTAAAACTTTTAGCTCTAATCCCAAATCAGTAAATAGATTAATTTAATCGTCTATAGAAGCAATTAGAGCTTTTGATTGACAGGGATATGCCGTATGAAAACAAAAAGAATCACAATTACAGGGAAAGACAAACCCTGGAAATTTTGAGAGAACGGCTTCATAGTCGTTAAAATTATCAGCTATTCACTGAAGTCATTAAAAATGTTTTTTGCGCTTTTTTCAATGCCAAGTGGAGCTATAATTAATATGATTAGTTGAAAAAGTAATAAATAACTACCTCAAATACAGGAAAACATGCAAAGATTCACAAAACTTTCATCAAGTTTCGTTGTCAGACAAAAAAAATTAATTGAAGATAAAACCAATGTAAAGTGTATTTTTTTCTTTGCTTGGATTACGTCTTGCCCTAAATAAATTGAGACGAAGCTACCTGTGGACAGAAATAGGATTAAAATTAGACAAATTTCAAAACTTCACTAACATTCTCTTAAAACAAATACATTTGAAGCCATACGAGGCAATAGATAGAAACTGAAGGCATTGTATAGGCTCACCTGCAGCTCTTTAGGAAGCCATTTGAACCTTTAATTAATAAAAAATAGTCATGAGGCTGCAAAAATCTTTACAAAAAAAACCAAAATAAAAAGAAATCAATTAAAATTTAGGAAAATACATTTTCAAAGCCATAAAAACTATGAGCTTTTCTCTGAAGACCAACTGTATTTTCACATGGCCTTATTCTATTGTAAAAAAGATTGATATTGTTTGATTGGGCCTTGCTTTCAAATAATTCATGTCAGTAATCAACATGAAAAAAAAACTGCGAAAAAATTTTTGAAAAGACCGCGCCCTAATATAATCCGAATAATTATTGATTGTAAGAACCCATGGTGAGTTGACCCCAAGTCCTGATTTTTCTCAGCTTCTTACAAAAACAAGTAATTAGTCCACATTGTTGCAAAATAGATCGCTTATTAAATGAAATATTTCAAAAAACAAACAAATCATGCACTTTGTATAATTTTTAGGTTTATTTTTCAAAAAACCGGCAAAAATTTAATTCCAAAAAACTCCTACAGGAAGGGAATGTACAGCTATATTTGTAGGAGTTTTCATAGATTGTAGCAGATGTTAGTTCACTTTCTGCAAATTTAAACGAAGTAGGAAACAAAAGCTTATTTGGAGCTTTTTTGAGTTAAAAAAGGTATCAGATTCGAAAACTTTAGCAGAAATCTTAACTAAAAAGCTGGATTAAAACGAGTTGGCGAGCCTTCTCTATCCTTAACCGTAAAACCAATAACCTTGTTTTTAAAAATTTTAACAATTTTTAGCAAAATTAACGAAAATTTGGACAAAAATTACGGAAAATGTGAATAAAAACAACGGAATTCACTCTACTTTTCTCATAAACTTACACCTCGATAACTCCACGTAAAATACGATAATCAAAAAAATCTTTTTAATTCCATATTCTACGCTGGACGAGCTTTCTTATGATACCAGTCTCAACTCTCTACGATGAATATATCGATCGGCCAAAATTGTCTGAAAAGAAAAACCCATTTGAGTATATAGTTCCTCCCCCCACATGTGGGTCGGAACAATGAAAGTCTGCTTTAAGTAAGAAAAATACAGTAAAAATTTTATAAAGTTGATTTCTTCCTTAAAAGCTTTAATGTTCCCGAAACAACTATTCCATTAAATTTCTTACGTAAAAATAATTTGTCCGACTCTCAAAGTTTTACAAAAATTTAACTGAAAAAGACAAAAAAAGGAATGAAAACAAAAACCAGCCAGAAATAGCCAACTGCATCCACTTCTTCAAAAAAAAGAATGTGAAAGATTGCAAAGCATGAACAAATTTTTCTCGCAAAGCAAAAACTTGTTCAGCGCAGCAGTTTTTCTTACTTTCAATCAAAACGCCCCACGTCTCAAGTCAAAACGCCACCTGAGTAAATAGTCTTTCCGGTTTAAAAAACCTTGTAGAAAATTAATACTCCTATTTAATTTGTATAACAGATATCCCAGCAGCATCACTTTAAGAAAGTTCAGTCTCAGAGGACTTTCGTCCAATTATTCTAGTTTAGTTTCAAGACACCAAGCTGATATGAAGTTCCTAATATAATAGCTAGTAGCAGTTTCTGGCAATTAAAGACTTCGCATTGTCTTCCATTCCAAAATTTGGGAACGTTTCTGAAAACTCCAGTATTTGCAAAACTTAAGGTGAACATCTTTCGAGACATGAACCCTGGACAGGACAGTGAACTGGACTTCATGGATGAGGATGAGCCCATCCTGGAGGAGTCATGGCCCCACTTGAGTTTAGTCTACGACATGTTGCTGAAGCTGATTGAACACCCCGAGTTTGAACCAAAATTGGCCAAGAGGTACATTGACCAGTCCGTCATTCAGGTTTGTGTTAATAACAAAACACACCTTAAGAGTAGGAGAGAGTAATTTAGGGCAATTTTAGTTCATGTACAATAGACCGCCTTACAACAAACCTTGTAAATAATCCTTAGGGCAAAGAAAGTTGATTATTATGATGTTTATTCCATGGTTACAAGGGCAGCAGTAAAATGTGATTTCAAAATGATTTTTAAAAAAGTTCCATTTAAAGACAAATTCTTTGGAATTGTCTCATTTGAGATCAAACATGGCCGAACCAATATCACGAAATTGGTTCATTGCTCCTTTAAAACATTGAAACAAAGTCCGACCACTATCTTTAGCTGAGAAACAAAAAGTCGTCTGATCGAAAAACTCTGGAAAAACTGAAATTATTACTGCAAAAATGTGTTCACATGTTTCGTTTTTGGATGAAAAATTGGAGCATAAAGTTTTCGAAATCTTTCATTTTACATACCTTTATTTGATAGATGTTTTTTAAAAAATGATATATTGACTATGGTAATGTGAAGACACCACAAAAAGAGCTGGGTTCCGTAACTTTTTATTAACCAAATGAAAAAGAAAAACGATATTGAAATACACAAAGGTGCAAAAAAAGTTTGTAGAAAGGGATTCGTTTTGTCCCGAACATAATAATCAATCAAAGAGTTGAACTAGAAACATACCAATTATTGCGAGCGCTTAAGGTCGATAAAGTGAGGGTACCATCAAAGTTTACAAAATAGTTTTGGCCAAACTTCAACTATTTAATATTAATTGCGCCAAAAACTTAATTATATTTTAAAAATCTACTTCCATAGTAAAATATTAATTGAAGAAAACAGCTTCTAAAAAGCGATGACTAATTGAATTGCAGAAATTGAGGAAAGGCTCAATAAAAATTTGCAGCAATTGTTTTGTGAGAAATTGAGACTAAATTAGTTTTCAAAAAATTTGCTCTTTTCACGCGTCTTTACTTATTTATCTCATTTTTTTCAATCCGTTCACCGTTCCTAACTAATAGGAACAATAACAAGCGCTGTTGGGAGTTATAATTAGTCTTTTCTAGGTTTTTACGACCCAAACAATTTGGACTGTATCCTACTCTGTCTCTCTGTAAGATGCGTTTACACACTTTTTCTACATTAAGCTTACAAAACGGGACAACCAGGCATGCCCTAGAGTACATTAATTTGCATTAGATTCCCAAATCTGGAGTTACCAGTCTTTCAAATTCTTAGTGAGTTGGCGAGGAGAACTGAAGTCGAGGTGAAAATGTCACTTCTTGAAATTTTCTAGGGCAAAAATTAGGAGATTTTCATTTATTTTCGTCGTTTTCTCAAGGTTAAAGCTAAATGGGTCCTAAAGAGACGTTGGTCAAAAGTTCATAGACGGTTTGTGGAAATAGGAACATTCTTTTTGACTTTTTGAAATATATGTATCGGTGATGCCAATTTAATTAATAGGGATTGGCGATGATGCCATAATAGGAAACTTTTTCTATACTTTTTCAAGATCCTTATCGGAAAATTTTGCCAGTTGTCTAGTTCTCAGACATTAAGGGTTCAAATAACAATCATAAAGCAATGGCATGGCTTGGTGGGTAGATTTTAGCAACCCAAAGATGCGTTTAGGGACGCGAATTTCAAGAAATTTTGTGCTAATTTTTAATTTATTTTTCATCTCCTTAGCCAATGAAAATTGCCTACATGTCATACGAGGTTTCTCTTAGCCTGAAAATTAGTTGCTCTATACACTTCGGTAAGAAAGTTGGTTTTAAGTTTCAGATAATTAGACAATTTAGCATTGATATTTGCAATTTTTTAAAAATTTTCAAGTCGGAAAATTAAAATCAATCTGGTCTTTTTTTGTGTCGAAATAGTCATTTAAAACTTTCTTGAGCTTGGGACTGGTCTCGCGCATATATATAAGCCTTTAAACGTTGCTTCGGAGGACATAAACACCAGGAAATTTAGCGAATCTTAAGATTTTTGCTCATTGAGATCGAAGGCGAGGGTAGGCTTTAATTTATCAAGTTATATGCATTGTTATCATCTCAAGGTTTGGAACAATATGCATGTGCAAACGCAAATAACCGATTCCACTTGTTATTATTAGAAGCAGTTATAAATTCGAGATACTTTATGCCGTTTTCTTTAATATTTTCTCTGAAGAAAAAAGGGGCTGGTAACATGACAGCGAAAACCTATTTTGCACTCCGTTATAAAGAGAGTTTCAGCGATTGCTGCCAACTGCTTCAGGAACTATTGCGTGTCCTCAACTCCACAGATGCAAGAGAGAGGGAGATCATAAAAACTATTCTACATCGAATTTATGGTCGATTTCTGGGACACAGAGCATTCATCAGAAAAGCTATTGCTCACACCTTTTTGGCATTCACGTTTGAGTCTCTCGTGTACAGAGGAATCTCGGAGTTGTTAGAAATATTAAGCAGCATCATCAATGGATTTGCTCTCCCATTGAAACAGGAATCACTCCAGTTTCCTTCGACCAAAAAATTTTGATCAAATATTTCGATGTTGCTTATGGCATCCTATAAACCATTTTTTGCCCAAAAATATAATTCTACGGTGTCAGGACAATTTACCCAATTCCATTTTAACCAATGCCATTATACCCAATGCCATTTTACCCAACCTGCCATTTTACCCAATGCCAATTTACCCAATGCCAACTTACCCAATTTACCCCATTGCTAAATTAACAGAACGACTATTTAGCTGACTATGAAATAAATGGCCCGTGGAACTTGATATGAAACTATCACAACCGAACATGGGATTATATTGTCCACAAATGTTTTAAATCATCCCTCTAATAGCGACTGCTAATTTGTAATCGGATAATTGAACGAAAAGATCAAAGAGCATTGGGTAAGTTGGTATTGGGTAAACTGGCATTGGGTAAAATGGCATTGGGTAAAATGGCAGGTTGGGTAAAATGGCGTAGGGTAAAATGGCATTGGGTAAAATGGATTTGGGTAAATTGTCATGTAACCAATTCTACATTCTGTCCATTTTTGACATAGCTATCACCCGCTTTAAGAAGCGCAAAGTCCTCATTACCGTAAACTAACGATATAGATTGGTATCTTCTTCAATTGCTAAGAGAAAGACATATGAATGAATGATCAAGAAAGGTAAATTGAGGTAGTGAGGAAACTGGAAAAAAGGAGATAGGAACATGTGGACTTCTTGAAACGAGTTCTGATTCCTTTGCATCGCAGCTATTATCTCCACTTGTACCTGGAGAACCTCACCACATGCATTGAACAATATATCGAGAAGGCAACTCTTCACTGTAAACATTATATAAATACCACTTTATACCCCTTCACTTTAAATACCAGCCTATATTCTGCTTAAAATGACACTTGTAAATCCAACCTTAATTTTCGAAAAACAATATCAATTATGCCTTGGTCAGTTAATGTGCAAACACTTCTTTATAAAAAATGTGACAACAGATTGGAGAACCACCTTTTGTGGTGATTTCAGGACCATTATTATTAATTTTACATTTGAAACATTGAAGCATTTGTATACAGTGCAGTGGATAGTTAAGAGATTTTATTGATCGATCATTTAGCTAATTGATTTCATTTATGTTATAACTAACTGATTTCCCACTGCTTCAACTATTATAAAAATTGAATCACCTGTGGTAGAAAAAATAACAAAAACGCGTTTGATCTTGACAAAAAATTGATCTCAATTACCCAATTTGAAGCAACAATCTCTTACTTTAACTTCAAAACTGTTTTCTGCTATCCTAACATTCGATCAAGACGGCCCGCTGCATTCTCTGCTTGGGACAGAAAGCTACAGCATACTTATATTATGGCATACATAAAAATGCATATATTTTTGATAGACTAAGATTTTCATCTGCTAACAAATCTGTCACGCAACTATTTGGAACAATTACGCTTCGTTAAAGGTCACACAGCAACAGCAAGTCCAGTTTTGCTCTCAACAATTTTTGCGATGAAAATGAAATGATTGGGATTGTGTTTGGCTCGGTCCTTTTAAAAATAATTCTGCCCTATTTAACCCAAATTACAGACAAGCATGTTTCCCATTTAAGACTAAATTAATGAGATCCGATGTATGTTCTAATGAGGCCTATTGACTAAACATAGTGTTTCTAAGCAAAGCTCACGGTTTTTATGGCTCCGACAAAATATTTTTGTAAATTTTAAATAAATTCGGGAGTTTTGCCAGAATTTGTTCTTCTTTTTGTTCAAATAGGCAAACGTCTATTTTGCTATCTAAGGAGCAATTAGTAAAAGTATTTAATGCTTTCAGGTGGCTTTTTGAAGATAAAACTCAATAATTATCAAAACTTGATAAATTGATTTTGATTATTGAAAATTATTGTCAAATTAGATAATTCGCTAACATTTTGAGCCATTATATCTTCATGGATACGCAACAATAGGCAATTTCCGTTTAATCGTTCAAAATCCGAAAAATATTTGGATTGTACTCGCGCGCTTTATATGTTTTAAAAAAATATATTGTTAATGAAAGATCAGAAAGATTTCAAATTAAATTTCAACTATTTATTACGTGGAATTGATTGCCAACAAACATAGATTATAATTTCACCAAAAACTAAAATTTTTTTGGCTTTCATACTGTTTGAGTAAAATTGCTGTTGAAGTTTTGTTTTGTGCCTGTATTCGTTGTTATTTTGTAGTCTTTTGACTTAATCTTGCTAATGAGAGGTCTAACTGGTTTCATAGGCAGCTACAAGTTGATCAAATTAGTTCTTTTTTGTTGAAAAATTAGTTGCAGACTTTTTCAAAAATGTTTTCGAATATTAACGATTTTTTTAGCTTTGCCACTTTTTATCTTAATTTTGTCACCTTGCAGCGAAGTACAGACAAAGAAACAGAGAAAGAGTTCGCATCATCTCTCAAACTAATTAAAAAGTAAAAAGAATCGCAGTTTTGGCTTTGATACTGCAGTTCTTGAGTTTCCTTTTTACCATCTTGTCACATTACCACATTAATAGCGAGCAACATATCAAATAATGGCGTTGGAATAAAATGCAACTGGAAATAATTGATGTTTTTAGTGAACAGACTAGGATATTATCGGCTTCGACAACATTTTCTCAAAAAATTAAAATGATTTTTTGATTTTTACCTGTATTTGTTTTTTTGCGGGCTTAGGACATTCTGAATAATGACATATCTCAATGGCTTGATATGGATAAACAATTGAAGCTATTTAGCAATGTAGGTTGATAGCTAATGGTTTTGGTGAAATTGAAGTTAATTGTCTTCAATGGGTACAAAAGTATTTTTTAACTTTGCCCTTTCTGTTATTTTCAGACCAGATTTACAGATCAAATTTACAACATTCTCTGAATTTCAAGGTTCTCCAATTACTGTCTTGTCACATTATCACATTACTAACAAGTCAAAGAACACACCGATGCCGTTGAAAAAAATGCGATCGAATATATTTAATGCTTTTTGTTGAATGAATTACGATATAAACGGCTTCGGCACCGTTTTCTCACAAAATCTAATCAGCTTTTCGATGCTTGTATTTGCAGTTCGTTTTTAGTTTCAGAACTCATTATGATTGGCCACATGTCTCATTGCCTTTTTGTAGCAATGGAGGTGCAGGTGAAGCCATTTAATGCATAATCGATAGCTCATGGTTTTCATGACTTTGAAAGTAGTTGTCTTCAAGAAGTATAAACGTATTTTTTAACGTTGCCCTTTTAGTTTCCAGTCTACCAGCTAATTTTTCTGAATAAAGACAGTTCCCATATTTTCTGATCAAGTGTAAGTTTTAGGTTTTATTTGATGCTACTTCAAATGTTATTAAGTATTTTTAAAACAGATAGACATTTAGTTTTGGTCGTAATTAATCGTTGTTCTTATTTGATTTTCGTGTTTTTTAATCTCGTTTTTCTTGTTTCATAGTCTTCCTGATGGCACGAATCATCGGTACTCTCATGAGGCGTTATTTAATTCATTTAGTGGTTTGACTTTGGAAAGATTTTTTAAATGAATACAGCAATTATTTTCGAACCATAAGTGATTTTTCAAAGTTTTTTGGATCTCTTCTTCATTTGTTAGACAATTAAGTCAAAAAAGTGAATGAGTAGAGTCGGAAAATTATGTGCAAGCGAATATTACCGAGCCTCCTTGTTGAACTTTTTAATTAACCGACAGGAGAATGACTATTTCGCTCAAAATATTGCTGCGACATCAATTAAACTATCAGAAAAATGTATGATCATAAACTAAATAAACATAAGAATATGAGAACTGACGAAAAATACAGAAACCTATTTAATATCGCAAAAAGATTAGCAACTAAGGATTTTAGAAGTTTGTCCCACATTTAAACTAGGCAATTTTTGCTGATTCGTAATTCGACCTAAGATCTATTGAGCAAAAAGATAATCTTTAAGAAAAGCAAAATTCAGCAAAGTCAGGTTTTTAAATCTTGAATTTAAAAGCGCTCTACGTTTGTATCACTTTCCTTGCTCTGTTGCTCGGGGTAGCACTTACAAAAAACATAAATTGTTTAAATAAGTGGGGCTAGCTTTAAGTTCCCCGATTTTTTAATTTTTTCGAAAAAAATGTGGGAACAGAAAGACTATCAAATACAAAAAGATATCATCAGAATGAAAACACACAAAAAGAAAAAAACACAGTTGCCGAATTCGATCAGGACCCAGAACTGACACCTGATATTGTGAATGGCCTCCTGCATATCTGGCCCAAAATCAACAGTCAAAAAGAAGTCTCAATGTTAAGCGAAATGGAAGAACTCATTGAAAAACTTGGATTACGTGACTTCGAAAACGAGCAGCAACGACAGGAGATTTTCAAGAAGGTTATGAAGCCACTATTCAAACAAATGGCCAAGTGTTGTTGCAGTACCAACTTCCAGGTTGCGGAGAAGGCGCTTGTTTTGTGGAACAATGAGGTCTTCATCCACTTCTTCGAGCAGAATAATGCTGAGCTGATGGCCATTGTAGCTGTGCCGCTGCACTATGCCTCAAAAAACCACTGGAACCCACAAATAGCCAAGTTAATACAACAGGTTGGTTCAGTCAATTTGGGGACTTGTCAATGAGTTAATTAAGTTATCACTAAAAATTTCAAATGATCATCTTACGAGCTTGATAACCAAAATCAAAAGGAAGCTCACGCGAGGCAGCTTCAACTATTTAATATTTCAAATTTATAAAAAAATTTTACAGAAGAATCTAGGTTCAAACTCGATAATAGTTTTTGATTTTGACTGGATTTTTGACTGGAAATCGTGTTAGAATCAATTTATATGCTTTTTCATTTTTCTTAAATCAGCATTAACTAGGAGAGTGTCAGGAAAGTGAAACTTAATCGTACAACGATGGTAATTAAAACATTAAAACAATAATGGAAAAAATGAATGGTAAAATTATCGAAAAAGCTATTCACCGATTCAGTAGTTAGAATCAGCAATAAAGAAAACAACTCCTCGTTGACCATATGCATCTACACGATCGTAAAAATTGGTAACTTTAAAGTGCAGTGACATGTAGTATTTTTTCTGCAACTTTTTCAAGTTTTGCATATATCCCAAAATTTTAGGCAGAGTCCGTTTTTACTAATAAACAATAATTATAAAAACTAATACTAGTACTTTTACTAGTACTTTTAATACTAATACTTTTTAATAATAAATGCTAATACTAGATCACTGCTCAGATAATGTTTTGCTTCGCGAAACATTACTACCTCGTTTGTGTAATAAAAAACGCATTTAAAGCCCCCAATGCGTTTTTAATTCCCGCATCATTAACGAGCATCTCGACCTGGGTGATAATAGTAAAAAAAAAGGACTCCCCTTTTTATGATTATAAGGAAATCCGGATAAAATCAGGTTTAAAAAATATTCTGATCGGAGCATTTTCTGACATGATCATGAGATGAGTTCGAGTAAATACAGACTGAAATTTGCAATGATTAAATACTGATTTAATGCAGTTCGCAAGTCCGAGACGTTCGCAAGTCCGAAAATCCGTAAAATTTTCTGATATCTTTCTGACCTCCGTTAATCTTACTTCTATGTACAGGTTATGAAAGCGTTGATGGACATTAACCCGGCCAAATACGAGGAAGTGATTGAGCAGGCTAAGGAGAGTGAGAAACAGCACCAAAAGGCTACCAAGGGTGCATCGACAGGTCATCATCACGAGAGAGGCGGACACAAAGGTTAATTCAGAATTCAGCAAATTTAACTTCACTATATATTAGCCAAGGCAAGACCACTCGCTCAAATATTTGTTAAAAAAACTAGAAAACTTGCATTTGTTCCAAAATCGTTAGCATCAAACTAGAGGATTTGAACTGAATGGTAGAACTTGGGCCACTTCTATATTAGCCCAACGAATCCTTTTGCCAGAAAATTATGCGTATTGTTTTCAGTTCTGCCTTTTAATCATTCTCGCTATTGCGCGGAGATATTATGTTTCTTAAAAACACCAGGCCGATTGCACTTTTTCCTGACCCATCTTTAGGTGGTGAACACAAACGAGGTTCAGGAGGGGGAGGGGGTCAAGGGTCGCAAGCCCAAAAGCAATCAGGAACAGGACATCACTCCAACGCACAGGGCTCTGCTCCAGGTTTGGACCGAATTGTGGCTGCAACTATATAAAAAGTTAAAATAAAACACTTCAAGCTGCCTTTGATGAACATTCAATTTTAAAAAATCAACGTTCCCCGCCTAAATTTTTTTCTCCGATAAGTTTATCTTTCCATAATTTTCCATTTCATAGATTTTGATTTGCTGATTCGATATCATTACATTTTGCAATTATACAATATTGCTGTTTGCTTTGACATGCATTAAATAACAATAAGTAAGACGAATTAAAATCTAGACTAATTTACTCGCATATGCTCTCTAGTATTCAGAATGTGGGCGTTCTTTCTCAAGGTCAATCGAATGTCGAAAGCAGGAGAAGTGGGAACAGAGAACAACGGGACAGAAATGCATCCTCATCAGGCCAACGGGCTTCAAGATCAACTTCACACTCCAAGAAATCCGGCTCATGAATTGATGGACACTAATGCATCTATTCAACGCAAATGCATGCAAATCTGTAGAAGTTATATTTATATGCACATATCTTTCACTCTTTGGTTTGGAATTGAACTGTTACGTGCATTTGTTTAGACAGAAAAACAAGTAGGTGGTTGCTAACGATTCTTTCATTGTAGACCCCTCAAATCTAGTCTCCAATAACCGCGCAATTTTTCGGGTAGTTTAGGGTGCTTATCTTTTAGGGTGCTAACGATTCTTTCATTGTAGACCCCTCAAATCTAGTCTCCAATAACCGCGCAATTTTTCGGGTAGTTTAGGGTGCTTATCTTTTAGCCCCATTATGGCGGTCTATAATAAGAAATGGTGATTTTGATTGCTATGTGTAGAAAGGAAAAGACTTATAATCCAAATTAACGGAAATTGTAACTGGTTCTAGATAAAACCTGTATTTTTAATAAACTTACTGAAATATAAAAGCATTTCCCAATTAAATTGCCTTAAATAGAAAAAAACTACTCCAACGATCATAGACACCAAATTGAATATGGGATAGCAACGACCAAATAGCATAAAGAGGGATCGAAGTCAATTAGCAGCTTTTTGATTTAGTTGAGCGAGACTTATGTGTACAAAAACGTCCGAGCAAACATTCATCGGAAAGCAGTTTTTGAAAAAAAAGTAGGTTCTGGTGCCATATAGCTACAAAAATTTCAAGATGCTGGGAAAATACACGAAACCGAAAAATCAACTTAAGAAAAAATCGTAGACACGATCGATGCTTTACTAATCTATATATTAATCGCGTGAACACATGAGGCAGCATGTGTTAGAGGCATCACTGATCGGCATGTTTTAACAGTACTACCGAAGAGCACAATTAAGCGGTTGCCTAATTGGGGATAATGACCGAAAAAGTGTGCTTTAAGTCATTGACCGATTATGTTTCTAAAAGATCATTGACCGAAAAATGTTGCATAAAGGTCATTGACCAAAAAGGGTTGCCAAAAAATCATTGACCCAAAATGTTGCTGAGAGGTGGTGTCAGCTACCGAAAAATGCTTTGCGAAAACGTGTGTTGGCCAAATTTATATATATAAAAAAAAGAAAATAATCGGTGTTACAACAAAAACAAGTGTCCAAAAAAATAATGGCTGATTAGTTGTTCGATAAAGGGTCTGTGACCAGAAATTTCTTCAGAAAATGGTCTGTGACGGAAAAGCTCTTGATACTAAAAGGGTAAATGATCAAAACTGTGTCAAGACAAAGAGGGTTTTATGACCGAAAAAAAAAGGTTTTCGTAATTGAGTCAAAAAATTTATATTGATGAAAAAGGTGGTCTTGAAAATTTGTGAAGGAAAAGTCACTCACCGAAAACGTTACGGATTGCAATTTGGATGATGGAAATTTGTGTTGTCAAAACTTCACGGTACGAAAGTTTTTTAATACAGAAGAGTTTAGCGAAAACAATTTGAAGTGCAAAAGACCCTAAAGGTGCCGATGCAAAAAACCAAAATTAGGTGCCAAAAAAAGACAAACTTAGTTTTTAAATAAATACAAACTCTTTAGCATTCAGGAGAAGACTTTTTCATATTAAGGGCTGTTACTAATAAATTATTGCTTACAAAACATGATAAGTATATAATCTTCCTTCTTTAATTTTTTCGAAGAAAATTTTGTTGGTGGCATTAGCCAGCATTTTAACTCAGTTCTGTGTTTGTTGACTTCTTAAAAGCATTCGCAAAGGCTTGCCAACAATCCCTTTTTATCAGCACATTCTTCGTCTTGGGCACATACATCGTGTTCTCATTAGCACATTCATCCTATTTATGAGAACCGGAATTCATTGTCTCACCCAGGATCTGCCTTCTCTTCTCTTATGAACCGTTGTGTCTCTTCAGTTTCTTCCTCTTTCTTTTTTCCATTGTTCGATCTTCTATTTTTTCTGCTTTTTTCTTCAACTGTGATATTTTTGCACTCAAGTGTTTGCTTCTTGCGCCTGCTCACTATCTCGCTATTCTTTTACTTTCTCTCTCTTATGCTTGCGGCTTCTTTCTTTTTGCTGTCCCATTTTCCTTCATTCTATCGCTGTCGTTTTTCTTGCGTTCTTTCTCTCGCTCACTTTCCTTTTTCCTCCTTTCTCTCTTTTTCATTTCTGGGGTTTTTACTAACTTCTTCTTTTCTTTTTATTTGTGTGTTTGATTCATTTTTTTTGTCCTGTTGTTTTTCTTACGGTGGGTTCCTGATGTTCTTATGGTTTTTGTTGCATTGTATTCTTTGTGTACTTTTCTCTCTCGCCAGTTTCGATTTTTCGTTCTTTTTCTCGTTGATTCCCTTTTGGCTCCCGTTGGCTTTCTCCCAGACACTTGTTTTTTTTTCTCTGTTTTCCTTTCAACCTTCTTTTGTTCTTTCTTTTTGGTTTTTTTTCGTATTTTTAAACCTATTTGCCCTCCGATTCATTACATATTTCTGCTGCTATCGATCTCTCTTTTTCTCCCTCGTTATACATCATTTTATCTGTTGATTTTTAATGCTCTGTGAGAACTTCTATTACTCTTAACTCGCATAAAACTTTTCTTTGACATATTTGGCTCTCCTCATTTTTTTGTCAGTGTGTCCAAAGTAGTTTTGCAAAAAAATTCTTTGAAACGATCACCTGTACACCAGTTAACAGAAATAAGTTTTCAATGGATTATCAATAGTTAAAGTTTGAAGATAAGATGCATTCAGATAGCCTTTAAGGACCTGCTAGTTTTAATTAAAAAGTAAAGCAGTATAGAAAGAAGACGCATACAGAAACGTTTTAACTCTCAATGCAAATTGATCATACCGCCTATATATCACCTGGTTTAAAGTACAATTATAACATAATTTTGTACTTTGACTACTGCTTTATTTTATTTAACAGCAGCACAATTATCCACATTTCTCCTTGATGAAAAACAACCTTATATTCCACTGAAACAATAAATTTATCTTCTTTAACAAAAGATGATTGGAAATTATTCTTTATTACAAAAGGGACTTAAAAACAGTCTAATTGGCCTAATACTGACTGGTGTTACATACTAAAATTTAAAATATTTCTCTTAGCTTTCTTTTCCAACCAGGAAACAATTTATCACTCTCATTGACGAAAAAGGGAAGGGTACATAATGGTAACCAAAATTCGAGGGATAGGATAAGTAGCTGGGATAGTTAGCAGACAAGCCTGTGATTTCAATTTTTGGCACAATTTTTCACAATACATGCGCTAGAAATTAGTATTCTACCATAACACTATGCTTCAAATGGATATCTTCTTTTGCGCTAAATGTGTGATATCGCGAGGTAATTGTATTACCGAAATTAATTCCATATTCTTAACAAGGTGGCTCGTTCCATTCTGTGCGTAGCACAGTATGTTCCAACAGAACTCTCAAGATTGCAAAAATAACCATTAGGTTCTGATAAAAAATGTTGGGAGTATCCGAAAGCAACTAATATGCATTGGAGACAATTACATGTACAGTTTGAACCAAATAATATGCCGTCTTTTTTTCGGAAGACAATAACCAAAACTGCTTATCACATTCTAACATAAAAAAAAAACAATTTCAAAAATTCGTCATTTTGGCAACTGATCTTTCCTCAAAGTTCGCCACATTCGATTAGGTCTTCATCGTTTTTTCTAAATGACTAAGCGTGGACTGGCTGAGGCAATTGTATCGGTAATCGCAAATTTGGTAATTAACTTCGAAAACAAATAGATGGTCTTCGAAAAATTTTGTCATTTAGATGTCTTATGAACATAATGAAATATTTTTTAAATTTCGCAGATATGTTACCAGCAAGATTTGTAAAACTGAATTTTAGCGTTAGACTAATCTGAAGCCGCAATTTGAAAGATATAAATGATTCTTCTAAATTTTTATTATTTTGACAGTTTTTGCACGCTGCCTCTATTTGTGTGTAACACTTAAAGGGAATAAACACAAATATATCACGCAAAGTACACAGATTTGCACTATACAGCCACACAAATACACACACACACACATACATACACGCACACACACACACACACACACACAAAAAAACCCCATGAAAATTCAGTCATTTACCTATTCTTCGAAACGTTTCTCTATGTCTTGCTTAATTTATTGGAAAAACTAAGCGAGGACTTCTTGTGGCAATTGTATCGAAAATTATAAAATTGACAATAAAATTTGAAATTAACTTTTTATGAAGAAAATGTAATTTTTGATGTCTCATGAGCATAAAGGGCTAACTCCTTTATTCACAATCTCGTAGATGTTTACCGGCAAAATATTTAAAAAAACACAATTTTGGTTTTGAACATAATGTTTGCTACAAATTGCGGTTTTAATTACGTTCAAAATTGTGTTTTTTTTTAAAAAAATTTTGCTGGTAAAACATCTACAAGATTGTGAATAAAGGAGTTGGCCCATTAAGCTCATGAAACATCAAAAATTACATTTTTGTGCAGAAAAAGTTAATTTCAAATTTTATTGTCAATTTTATTGTCAATTTTATACAGCCACACAAATACACACACACACATACATACACGCACACACACACACAAAAACCCCATGAAAATTCAGTCATTTACCTATTCTTCGAAACGTTTCTCTATGTCTTGCTTAATTTATGGGAAAAACTAAGCGAGGACTTCTTGTGGCAATTGTATCGAAAATTATAAAATTGACAATAAAATTTGAAATTAACTTTTTATGAAGAAAATGTAATTTTTGATGTCTCTTCAGCATAAAGGGCCAACTCCCTTATTCACAATCTTGTAGATGTTTACCAGCAGAATATTTAAAAAAAAAAACAATTTTGGTTTTGAACATAATGTTTGCTACAAATTGCGGTTTTAAATATGTTCAAAATTGTGTTTTTTTAAAAAAAAATTTTGCTGGTAAAACATCTACAAGATTGTGAATAAAGGAGTTGGCCCATTATGCTCATGAAACATCAAAAATTACATTTTTGTGCAGAAAAAGTTAATTTCAAATTTTATTGTCAATTTTATAATTTTCGATACAATTGCCTCAAGAAGTCCTCGCATAGTTTTCCCAATACATTTTTCTAATTTTTAAGATTTCTGACGGTTTTGCACTCTGCCTCTACTTGTATCTCATAAGTAAGGGAAGGTTACAGGCTGTCCTTAAAAGTTCTTATTTAGTAGTATTGAAGAAAATGGTTATCAGAAAATTTTTCGTTTCGGCTTCTTCACTTTTAAAGTAAGAAAATTTTTATAACTAAAAAACAAAATATGAGGAGTTTGAGTAGACGGACAAAAATTCGCCCTGAGCTGCAGCAAAGAAAAACTCCGACTAAACAGGTATTCGAACGCTCGACCTCCTTCGACATAGACTCAAGCACGTACCACTCGGCTATCGTAACCTTTGCTCTTCTACCTCACATTCGCTTATAATTTTGCAACGCATACTTATTTAAGACCCATTAAGAGCAATTCAGTTCAAGGAAAAAACTAAGCGAAGCAAGAAAAGTCTCTCAACAAGTAAAACCGAAAAATGTTCTGAAAGAAAACGGAAAAGCAGAAAATTTGCATTAAAAATGCGGCTACAAAAATTGCTCCAAACTTCGTTCGAGATAAATTAAAACGGGGAATGAACACTTTCTGAAGACTAGTATAGGCGTAATGTATTTATCAACGCAACCTCGGCACAATGCACCAGGATAAACTAATTCTGTTGTGAGTTATCACATTGACATTACATGACGAGCGTTTGCCATTTTTTTAAAAAAAATTTTGGACGTTTTGCTTTATTTTTCCAATTTGCAAAAATTTGCTAAATCTATTTAGTAATCTTAGTGGGATCTTCAAAACAAACAATAACAAATCCAAAATATATCTGTACTTTTTAGTTATCTATATCGTCATCGTAATTGAA
Organism: Convolutriloba macropyga; assembly: GCF_964194025.1. NCBI lineage: Eukaryota > Metazoa > Xenacoelomorpha > Acoela > Convolutidae > Convolutriloba > Convolutriloba macropyga. The sequence continues at coordinate 39,387,212 of NC_134468.1, read as the reverse complement.
ACCTGGAAAAATGAAGATTCTTCGCGAAATTGAAATTTTAATTTAACTACGCCTCACTTTTTCAAGGCCTCTTTAATGGTACTGCTTTTGTTTATCGCAGTTCAAGACAAAAATGAGCCAAAATCGCCTAAACAAACAAACGCGCAGGCTGTAAGTTTCTAACCCTCATTTTTTAAGAAGGATTAGAGCAAAAGATGAATCTCCACGACTTATGACTTACCTTCAATCTATACTTTTTCCTAACTTGTTGAAATATTAAGCCAGCAACTTACCAGCCACAGCCTGTCATTGCCTTTAGAATTCATCAACACAAATTCTGAAAACTTACTTGAGCCAGGAAGCTTGAAAACAATCTGGATGACATCTTCCCATAGGACAAATGCTAGTTTCTTCAGGTAGTCATCTCCAGCAAACAAAGTTCTATGCACCAACAGTAAGCTGTTCATGACCTCTCGCATGTTCAGCCTTGAAATTACGTCACCGAATGACTTGTACAAAAAATCTAGCCAATGAAAGGTGAGATAAGAGCTGTGAGCTGAAACTAGCTCAATTAGCATTTCACTACAGCACTCTTTAACAAGTTCAGAAAGCGTTTTGTCATCTTGCAATTTGAGGATTTTCAACTTCAATCCTGGTAGTTTATCGAAAGGGACTGATTTTGCCTTCACTGATTTATGAAACACCTCAATTGCTATCGTAGCAACTTCAGTCATATTTTCTAAAACCTCTCATTCTTCTGATATACGATAGTATGAAATACCACAAAATCATCCTCGTAATAGAAGCCACAGACATATTAACTCTTTTACAGGCTGTGGTTAACACGATAGCCGAATTGGTCAAAAAATTACCCACAGTGAAAGATAGAAGAGATCAAGACTTCTACTCCATGCGCAACTATTAAGATAGAGAAGTCAATTCTCAATACTTCATCAACCTCACAAAATACACAGCAGATTACATGGACATCGATTGAACCATCCATTAAAAACGCAAAGGTAAGATTGATTAGATCAAATAAAATCAAGTGCCAGAAGTCAATGCTAGAATTTCCTATATTAATAGCAAGAAGCTAAAATCTAACCAACTTTCGGCATTTCAAAGCAGGTCAAATTCTGAAGAAGCGTAAGGGTTCCAGATATGAGCCACAATTTGGGAGTGGCTTATATCTTGACCAGCTACGCTGTTCTCTATAAATGCAAGAAGATTACTTCAAGCAGAGTCACGAAACCTAAACTGAAAATATATTCGGCAGATTTTGGATAATAACGCAGACACAGATCACTTATTTCATCAATTACAACACAAATAGGGTAAAAAGGAAAGTCCAAAAGGTCAAAACTAATTGCATCAATAATTCAATCACTTCAACCACTTATTCAATCCCAATTTGTAATCTGGAGCCAGGATGACCTCTTGTTTACTGACTTTTCACTTAATTCGTGATGTCTAAATGTCTTTTATCCGAGTATCGCAATTCATAAATGACCCAAAAAACGATTATCTAAAAAACAAGACCGAGGAACGTTAGCGACCAAGGAAGGTAATTTTTTTTCAGTACATGATCAAAAACAGTGCATTTTTATGCTCACAAAATTTAAAAATTGAAAATTAGATTACCAGCGACAAGAACATAACCGACTAAACGTCGAAAGAATTGCTCTCGCGAAACGCAAAAATTCAAGGGCGCAAAAGTCATTCGAAAAGTCAAAACGGTCAAGCGAAAATTTTGCATAAAAAAGACACACACGTTTACAATAATTGCTTCTCTACGAGAGCAATTAAAAAGAATCAAGATCTGTCAGAGCAACAGACAAATTCTATGGCAGAAAAAAATTAATTCAAATCAATCTGCATTTGACAAAACGTGTTCAAAACAAGTCGAATTGCTCTCCAACAACTGTCGAGCGGCTGGATTCGTCAGTATTCAGCTTCCGCAACTTCTTCGTTTAGAGAGACTATGAGAACCACTTAGCAACTTTATGCCCCTTGGGCTTTAACTGTTCGTCCTATTTTTGAGTACGAAAAGGTAAATGGTCAAACCAAGTTGTCCTGCATGCCAAACCAAATAATTTGAACTCAGCACCAAAATCTACTGTAAAAAATCGACTTTCAAAATTTGCTCGATGCACCTTGAATTTATGATTTCCCATCAATTTTTACTCACAGCGCAACTTAGAGACCAATAAAACACAAAGGAACCTTCACCACGACTTCACCTCTTTATCCAATTTCCGGAGACGAAAATTCAAATGCTGACAAAAAACTCGGCTGTATGAAAAATCGCACACAAAATGAAGACTGACAGGCCTATTTTTATTGTTACCAGCTTTGTATGAGATCAATTAAAGACAAACTGACAACCATCAGACGAATTGCTCTCGAACAGGCAAGGCAAGGGGTTGCCTTTCATTGTAGCTATCTGAAGCAAAGGGACGCTAGCTGACCTCTGCTGTGCACTTAGTACAACTCCAGAAGATATCTTTAGAAAAAATTCTAGAAGAAAATGGCCAAACAAAAATTTTGCGTAAGACACACACGTTTTCGCAATTACTTCGAATTAAAAACGTACCTAATACTCGAAAACTTTGATGGCAAAGATAATTGCGATGTCCACTCTCTTGCTTCCACAAAAACAAAGCAATTTCTTTTATTTTTTATCTGATAACATGCTCACTAACGTGAAAGAAAAATGCACACGAATTTCATCTTGCTTAATGACAATTAGATCATTGAGAAAACTAATTTTCTGCGTCGTAAGCCATTTTACTGAAAGGGAGGAAAGGCTCTCTTTTCAAAAACAGATCAATCAAGATTAAAATTTAAGTATGATTAAAGTATGATTTTAAGCGTAACCTAATCAGCCTGACGGCCTCTACCTCAATTCATGTCACAATAAGAAATTGAGGAAAATAATAAATTGTAATATTGTACAGATTTAATTGATACCTTTAAAGAGAGGCAGGTTCACTTCAACTGTTATTGCGAATACGCATTAAGGGAAATACAAATGTGTTCAAGGCTTTGAATCATTCATCCACTGTTAACCGTGATAACATAATAATCCAATCTAACCATTTTACAAAAGTATCAGTTATCATTGCATCATACATTTCAATCAATTACACTTATTTATAGAAAACTGATAAATAGCTATTTGCCCGGCATTTTACAAATTGGATCATATCCAAAAAATATGATTAATTATTAAGTGAGACAATTTTCTTCAAATATGTGAACCACCAATAAACTCTCCGATTTATAAACCACCCAATATGAACCGCAAACATTGCGTATTATCTCCGCACAACGCAACTTGCTCTCAAACAACTGTTGATACCAGCTTTAAAACTATATATGCATTTAAAAAAGAATAAATTTTTGTTTTGAAGTCAAATCCACTGAATGGAGATTTATGAAGGTCAAAGTAAAGAATTTGCTCAGACGAAAGTTAAGGAGATTAAACGTCAAATCTTCAGCGAAGTTGATCTTAAAAAAAAGACCAGTGCGCCCAATATTTGTTCCAAAGTGTTTGAGAGCAGTCAAAAATGGTGCAATACAAATGTTTCGCCAACTTATGAAATTGATGATTAAGATACAGTTTACAAAGTCCAGTTTAAACTCAAACTATATCACTTAATTTTAAACAATCATCACGATGACGAACCAATTTAACGTTCCTCATACTCGGTGTGTTCTGGCAAAACGTATGTAATATCATCCCAAGGATGCCGGTAAAGACCTTGTTTGAGACGTTTCTGGTCCAAAAAGTGTCCAATAAATCCGACACTTCTTCCAAGCACAAACAAGCCGTTTAAAACACCAATATCAATGAACTCTTGTGCCTCTTCACGTGTAAAACAGCCACAACCTCTCATCAGGTCAACAAAGGTCACTGCTATTGTTCCGTCCACGTTAAGAATAAGATTAGGCTTTTTGGAAGTGGTGATTTTTTCCACTTTCAGAGCGTAGTCCAGGAGTGGCGTGGATGGAAAATTGGCTCTTACATATTCTTTGATAATTTCAGTTCTCTTGTCTGGGTTGTTTAAAGATTTTACTCTGTGTCCAATGCCCATAATTAGTTGACCTTTCTTGCGCATGTTATTGACAAAGTCGTTAGGATGCATTCCCTGGAAATAAACCCTCTTGTCACTCAAAGAAACATTTTCATGTTGATTACCTGACATAATTCCAAATAGATTACAGCAAAGCCGTTCAAGTGTGAGAATGTTTTGGAACAAGTTTCTCTGCGCTAAATGACCCAGCGCTCTGCAGAACAGTACACTATTGAATAAGGTATTAAATCAAAAATTTTTAAGTTGACGCTTGTACTTTTGATTGTACAGGAGATTTTATGAAAACTTCAACCTATATGTAATTTATGACTAACTTAACATAGATCTAAATTAAGTGCCATAAACTATACTTCCTCACCGAATCGTACGCTTCTGTGAACTGCTTCGCTGCCAAATCCAGAGCTCCTCCGAATCTCTCTCCAATAGTCAATAATCCGCTGGTCAGAGACGAGACGAGATCCTTGCCAGCTCTGCTGCAAACAATTGTATTGTGAGCACCAGAGACTGCTGGGCCGTGATCCGCTGTCACCATTAGACATATCTCCAAATACTTGAACGCATACTCCGGTAGTCTTCGCTGGAACCACAACAAACCTAGCACTCCTCCGATTCCAAGATTCTCGTTGATGATTGAACTAAAGGAAACATTAAGTTAAAAAAACGGACACCATGAAGCAGACCAGCATTGTCTGTGTGATAAAATCTTACGCGACACGTGGCTTTCCCCACATGCCCAATACTAAAACTGCCAGCTAAACCATCAAATCGGTCAGACAAATCGCATAAAAAGGCCAAAAGAACCCATAGAACTGATAATCTTCGTTTGGGAGCAATAAATATTAGATGACGCGATAGGCATTCTCACCTGATAGGCATGCCTGCATACATTAACTCGTCACCCCTCTCGTCACAAATAGAGCTCATGAAACTGGCAGGCTTTCTGATCAAACCCAACTCCCTGGCCCAAGAGTAGTCCATGGGTACAGTTGGGGGTGGCACCTCCGGTAATACCTCAATTTGGCCATTCGCTACAAATTCATCGAAGACAGCCTTCAACTCCACTCCGAGGGAGTCAAAACTTTCTGGCACTCGACATCCCATCTCCTTCAGGAACTTGTTCTTCGCCACAGCCGTTTCACTGTCATTGTGAGCGGAGGCACCTTAAGAGATGAACTAATATT